>NC_136486.1:144136735-144151735 GCF_053919585.1 Euprymna scolopes
AATAAAATATTATTTCAAAGCAAAGCCTAGAAAAATCATGGATTACATAGAGAAATGCGAGCATAATAAGTAATATGGTTAAGATTAAAGTTAGAAAAGTAAAATGTCTAGTTGTTAAAACTGGAAAAGAAAAAAGACAAAATATTCCAGTAAAAAAAGATAATAAATTTATAACTTAAAATATTGCAGCATTGAGAATTTTTATACTTTGTTACATTGATTTTTTTAAAGGCCTTAACGCCATTGTAGAATAAGTGTTATTGGGTTTAACAAGTAAACGGTAAAATTCAAATGCCACTTGTAACGATGTTTATAGCTTGTAGAGAAATTAATTATTTAAGAGAGCGACTTAGCAAGAATTTGTTTACATTGAATTTTAGCATAGCAATGTTATAGACAACCGTGAACCAACTCCTTGGTATTGTGTTACTCAGACGAGCAGTTTTAAGGGAGAAACTTTGCTAGTGATAGTTCCGCTTAGTTTTCGGTACACAGAGGGAGGAAAGGAAATTATTGTCAGTGGTTGTAGCTAGACGAGTTTTTGTTATGAATGTTTTAAGTTAGTTACGCCAGATATTTACTTACCACTTATTATTAAGAAATTAAACACAAAAATAAAATAAAGGAAAGCCTAGAAAAATCATGGACTACATAGAAAAATGCAAGCATGAAAAGTAATATGGTTAAGGCTAAATTTAAAATGTAAAAGGAGAGCGTTGATGATTGACCAGGTAGATAGATAAACAGATGATCAACCTGTAATTGTGCATGACGTATTGTGATTTTTTTCTGCAAGACATATTCATGTGTGAAAAGATTCTTTTTATATCTGATTTCATAAGACCGAACTCAGTTTAATTCTAGATTGACTGTATATTATTATATATTTCATGTTCTTATTAAATCATCTATATATTAATACGATAGCGTGTGTGTTCTTTTGCGCGTCACGCTTACATCCGGGTCGTTTAATTGTTATGTTCTTCTATTTCTTGTCATAAATAATTGTACCAAGAACTCTGCATAAGTTTTGGTTTCAGTTTCGGTTTCGATTATGGCTGAAGGAACTCAAAGTATATATACATATACATGTGTTTTTTTCATAAGTTTTTATTTCGGTTTTGATTCAAGCTAATGCACCCAAGTCATATGGATATATTTTTGAAATCGCAACATTATAATATATATAAAAATCGACAGAACATTAACTCTATAATGATATATACGAAATCTGCAAAAATTAAAATATCATATTTAAGCGTACTTTACGACCGGACTTTACCGGGAGTTCGTGCTTTCTTAGATAAAAACTGTTGCAGTTTTAACAACAAGCTACAATAATATCAGAACGTTTCCATTTACGCTGAACATCTACAGAATGCCAACATCAATATATTACATATGAATGAGTCCCTTGTGGACTTTCCTCAGGTTTCGCTTGTTATTATTATATTAATAGTAAAAGTGAATTATTAAAATATGATTTTTTCGAAATCAATGTGCAAATATCAGAAAGTTTTATCGGATATCCTTAGTAATTAGACACAACTTATATCTATTTGTATTAAAAGGCACTTTGTGCGTGTGAGTTCGTTCACTATGGGCCTATTTTCTGGAAATATTCCATTCGTGTGTTTGGGAGTGTTCTTAGATAGGTCTTGTATATAATGCTTCCGACAAGTATAAAAATTCAGTAACCGAAAAAAAAAAAAAAAAAGATAAAAAAAAAGGAACAGACCGGGGAGGCATGTGACACTCCCACCCGGTGGTACACCGATGTGGGTCTTGACTAAAAAAAGGCTATCAATCGATTGTATTGTAAAATGAACGATTTCACAGATGACAATAAAGTATTGGAAGTGTGGAATATTCCTCGATACTCATTCAATCCCGAGTTACGTCGGGCCTTTCTAATAATCAAAAATAGGTTTGCCACAATATTCAAGTCATTGTTGCGTATTTATTAAAAAAAAAAAATTGTACATGAAATAATTTAATAAAAACATTAGAGTACCAAATAACGTAAGAAAAAATTTAAATGATTAAATAATTTATTAAACTAATATAGTACATTATTTGCTGTTCAAAAGATTTAAAAATAACTTTTAAAATACGTGAGAAAAATTCATTTGCACTATACCGCATCAACTACCCAAACACATCGGATACAGACTTCACAACAATCGCCAATAAGATCGGACATATCTTTGTCTCTGTTTACAAGTTGCCTACCCTTCGCGGTTAATACCATCATCAGAATTAAGAGAAAAAAGCAAGAAAAGTCTCTGAAAAAATAATTTAGAAATGATTTTATTCTTTCATTAAAAAAAATGATAACATTATTTGGTATTCTTATTTTTCAAATGATTTCTTATTAAGGTTAAAAGCCATTCCGATGTAAGTGTCAATGAGATGAATACATTGACAGTAAAATAATGAGGAATATTTAAAAACTAGCTGGACGCCCGACGTTGCCCGGTCATACACTAAGTTTAAACATAATATTTTAATTCATGCAGACTGTGTACGTATTATTATAGAATCAAATCCTCTATAAATATGTATTACGAAGAATAATTTTCCCAGTAGACAAAAAAATAAATAAATAAAAGTAAATAAATAAAATAATCATAATGATAATGTCGTTCATTAAATTCCGTCTGTGTTTGTTTACAATATCACGTCAGCTGATATTTAGGCTTGACGACCTTTAAAATAGTTTTCTCCTCTTGTAGATAAAAACGTATGTGTAACGTAAAATACTCCCCTGTAAAGATTCTTCTTTTTTATCTATAAGAGAAGACGAAAGACTATTTTTAAGATCAGACTTTTTGTCGATTTTTGATACTTGTCGGGTGAATTTCTATACAAAATATATCTAACCCTAACCCTAACCTGCCGGATGAATTTCTATACAAAATATATCTAACCCTAACCCTAACCTGCCGGATGAATTTCTATACAAAATATATCTAACCCTAACCCTAACCTGCCGGATGAATTTCTATACAAAATATATCTAACCCTAACCTTAACCTGCCGGATGAATTTCTATACAAAATATATCTAACCCTAACCCTAACCTGCCGGATGAATTTCTATACAAAATATATCTAACCCTAACCTGCCGGATGAATTTCTATAAAAATATATCTAAGAACACTGCCAGAAATATAAATTAACTTTGTGTGAAATTTGCGAAAGATAAGTTCAGCCGTTTCGGAACATATAAGGAAGGAACTCACACACAAAATATCCGAGTTTACCCGACAGTCGCTTTACTTTCATTTTTTGCTACTTATTATTTCTTTTCCTATAATACCGTTTGTCGTGACAGGTTTGTAATAGAATTTTGAAAATAAAATGTAAGCATTTCAGTATCATTTGATAATTAAAATATTAATTTTAAATATATTATGCTTTTTGTTAGAATTTAAAAACTAAATTTGAAATTCTGTAATACAGTTTCCACATTCTTTTAAATATCGACGGGCCACGAAGTAGTTCCTTATCTTCAACTGCTAAAACACGGACTAAAATTACTGACTTGTTTGCGAATAAACTGAAGTGTATTCATTATTGACTTATTTTTAAATAGTATTTTAAATAGTATTTTTAAAGTTCGTTTACTCTACTACAAGTTTTTATTTCAATAAATAATCGAATAATCTTAAATAAAATGTATAATGTGTAAGTCACGTAGATGGCTAAAAACATATACATACAGATACACGAGAAACAGCCGCATAATTTTCACAATATGAAATATGTTCTTATCAACCAATTGTCAACATCAATAACGAATGCGGGGATCTCTAAATTAGAAAATCATCAATTTATCAAGTATCTGACTGGTCTGATATAATTCCTGCTTCATTTGTTCCAGGTCGTTTGACTATTGGTGTAGTGGTCTTCTCCAATTCGAATTATAATACAGTTTTCTATTCTAGAGCTTCTCTCCAAGAACTGCAGATTTGTGGAAATCTTTTCTAATTATTGCTGATTATTTTCTTCTTACATATCGTCTTCATCCTTTCAAGACTAAGGTTAATAGGCATCCCTTATTTTTGTGATGGTCACCTTCTGTTCCTTTAGCTCTTGAATTTAACAAAATAAACATATTTTAAGCAGGTGGCACTGTTGCTTCACTATTTAATGCCCAATTTTGCGAAACCATGTTTGTATTGAAATGCTTTCCGTGTATTCATATCATATTATTATTATGAGAGAGAGATTTTAGTTAGGATCACATGAATTATAAAAAAAAGAATCATGTAAATTTGTTCATTTGTAAAAAGAAAAGAAATGGCGAAGGTTCAAGATACATATCGCCTTATTTTTATGCCTCCTAGACTAAGAAATGACACAAAATCTTAATTCAAGTTTAACGATTGGGTAGTGGTATATTTGTGCGGAAACCCCCATTCGCAGAGTGCTATAAGATTTGCTTATTAATTTTTTAAAGGGTCACATGTCATTAAAGATATGGATCACGTTAAATTAAAAAAACAAAACAAAACGGATTTTACCTAACCCATGTGGTTACCCAAAACCAACAAAGTCCAGGCTATTGTTGAAATGACCTTTTCTTTGTTTACTAAGATATGGCTGATTGAACCTATGCAGTTCTAGGAGGTCCACACTCCCTGACCGTTCTTTCAGGTGTAGTAAGTTTATTGTTTGCTGCCTAAAACACCCCTATCGGGATTTCTAACGGGGCTGCATATGCCATTTTTAATAGGTAACAGTGTTCCTCCTTTAGGGGCGCTGACTTGACACTCCTCTGTCTTCCGACCTCGTGTCACTTCTTCCTGTAGTGGGAAGAAGTAAATACAACTTTACACGTGTGTTTTTTATTAGTATTTGTTAGTATTTTGGGGTTTTAACAGTGATAATTTGGGCTGTGTAGTATATGTTCTATGACAACATGTCATATTTTCTGTCCTTAGTTTAATGGAGGAAAAATCCTTCTAGACTGAAGCCGTTTTATATTTTCGTTCCTGTCCAGATTGTCCGTTTTGGGACTTGATTAGTCCCATATTAAAAACTGACTTTGTATCTAACTCTGCCCTCGTGGAGAGGCAAGTACATACGAACGCTTACACTTATTAATGAATTTAAAGCCGTCTCTGTGTTAGATTTCCAGTTTGGAACAGATATTACAACTAGTACGTGTATATTTTACGGTTCATCTGCGAGGCTTTGAGTTAAAGTGGAGAACGTCAGAAAACAATGTTTACTAGCGCACCTAAGTTAGACGCCCGCCCCTCTTCCGCATGTGTTCGCGTCGTGCGTGTGCTTGTGCGCGTGTGCGCACGTGTGTCCGTGTAGGTAAATTGGTGGAATCGGAATACGATGTGTCCTTTATTTTTCTCGTGCATCATTAATTCGCGTGTGCTCATTAATTTAATTGTACTAATTAATTAATTACAGACGAAACGGATGAGTTGAAAAGTTGAGCAATGCAAATATATCGTTTCTCGCTGCGGAACATTGTATTGTTTCGCTTTCTTTGACTGTCACTTTTTTATTTTTTATTTATTTATTTTTATTATTATTAATGTAAGGAAAATTCAACTCCGACGAATGTGCACTCTGGGTTGAAACCTAAAACTGCCTCAGTCTAGAAGGATTTCTTTAGAGAATTGTAGCATTAGCATCAGAATAGGCAATACACTTATATTATTTGGTTTATATGGATTTCTGTTTCATCTTGTGTGTTATTAGCACAAAATGTCAGCCGATCTAACCTCCGACCTTTTTCGGGTGCATCTTGTCGAACTCGGGGATCTGTCTATCGAACTCGGGAAATTTCGCGCAGAAAGATTCCGAGAAAAATCGAAATAATCCAACTTATCAATTCGTATCTCCAAAATACAGAAAGATACGACACTACAATTTGTAATATTTATTTGCAAAAATGTTTTTTAAAGTTATATTAACAAGAAATTAATCACAGGGCCATTAGTAAGGGGTAGCATTGGCGGGGTTGGTCTTCCTTGGTCACAAATAATCACAAATGTCTATCCTACTCTTGACAAGAATCATCTCAGTCACCACAATACTACATTACACTAGGGAGTAGTCCTAAATAAGATATCCCCAAGTTGATCTGAAATTTATTGTTCATAAATATATACATATATATAAGGAGAGAACTTGAATGCCTACTAGACAGTCCTCGAGCGTCTGAGGTCTTTTTGTACAGATAACGTGGATTAGGCTACTTTCCCTTACAAATAAACCTTGGCGAAATATTTTTTAAAAATTGGTATCTGAAACTCAAACTAAATTCCCTCGGTATTGCTGCCCTACATTAGCTTATATAAAGATTAGTGCGCCTTTTTTTAAGTGTTATCATCTATCGTGGCGACAATAAACAAGATACTCCGCCAGACTAGATAAACTGAAATCCAGGGAAACCAAGAAACTCAAAAGAAGATTTACTGTAACGTAATCTACTGTTCAATATGTGAGATGAAAAGTAATATTCTTAACTTCTTTACTAGCTCAAACATTTGAGCCGCAAAGAAGACTGTAATGGAATAATCACATATGTATCTCATATCGAGATCAAGTGTGAGCTCCAGGAAGGGGACGAATTTTGAGAACTTCGATTACAGTTAAATGACAAAAAAAAAAAAAAAGAAAAGAAAGAAAAATGATTTCATTTTAAATAGATAATACATAAAATAGGCCAGGAAGCTTAGTATTATTAAAATAAAATAGATGTGTTGGGGAAAGAAAAGAAAACAGATAGATTGCGTAAAGAAGTATTGGAAAGAAATGTTACATGAAAGATGCTTGTCCCCTTTTTCATGTAAGTAAAAATAAAGAGAATTAGTAAATGAAAATAAAATTAGAGAAAACGGGAATCGAACCCTGGAGATAAGTTTTAAAGAACAATAGGTTTTAAATGGAATGTCCAGTAAATTGTTGATTCTGATAAAATAAATAATAAATATAATTTTGCCTGGAAGCTATTCATTGTTAGAAAGAATGTTGGATAATAAAAAAAATGGGCTATATGAATTAGATATGAAGGTTGAATTCCTTTGTGAAAACAACACAGGAAAAATGGGAATTCAGAATGTTTCGAAACGTGCAGGTCGCGCATGTTGATGGCACGTGAATTGTGGTCACGTTGGCCGGGCATGCATAGATTTCTCAATATAGGAAGTGAGAGTTAGTTAGTTAGGGAGAAGTCAGAAGGAAGGCAGAGAGGCAGAGAGTCAGATGAGAGTTCGACCGGTACGAATCTTGGCCCGTCTGGAAGCGAGAGGGTTTTAAACAGAAAAAGAAAATGTAAGAAGAAACTTTGAATTCCTAGATGCAAGCCATTGACCGGTCAAGTGGAAGAATAAATGCTCATCATGTTTTTTATTAAAGAAAAAAAAAATTTTTTTTTTTTTGGTTCTATAGTTTTTTATTCACCTTCCAGTTTGTACACAGAAGTAAGGAAAGTGAATTTGGCCTGTGGTTTCTTCTTCTAGGTCTTATTTCTACCACGTCAGCGTTCATTCCCCACCCCCAGCAAAGGGGAGGAGACAACGGCGAAGCCGTCCGCTCTCGTCCAAGTCGCAACTAAATCTCCTCGATTCAGCTAACCTGACCTGATCACATGACTCACACGCAATCCAATCAGCTGATCTTAAGTTCCGGTCAACGTGTCTACACTATAACTCACACATTTACCCTCTCTCTCTCTCTCTCTCTCTCTCTCTCTCTCTCTATCCATTCTCTAACAGAAAGAAATTAAGAAAAAATGACAGAAATGTAATTTTAAAAGAGCACAGATAAATGTAACGATAAATGAACGAAAAGTTTTAAAAAATAAGTTAAAGCAAGATAGAGGCATAAGCGAGTGGATATGAAATAATGAATGAATAAAAATGTATGAAAAAGTGATAGAAAGAAAATATAATATATAAAAGCATACATGTCTGTTTGTCTGCATGTTATCAAATTCTATCTCCTTTGAATTTAAAACTCGCAAAGCGGCGCCAGAGGCCTCAAAATATTGGAATTTTTACAGACCCTGCTTTTATGGGTCTTTAGCCGGTTAAAATAGTTTTTCGGTTAAAATATTTTTTAAGGGATTAATATTTTTTAAGGGATTAATATGTGCCAAAATAGAAAAAAACATAATCGCTGTGCATTTTGTACATTCATCTTAGTTCATTTTTAATTTTTAATTTTTAACCAGTTATCCGTGTCACGTTGATCTAGTGGTAACGTCAACAATTTTGAATGCTACAGGTTTGCTTTCGGTTTCGATTCTAGCTGATGGCACCTAGATATTTTTTTTGTACATTTGAAATCACAACTCTATAATAATATATACGAAATCTGTAAGAATAAAAATATCATATTCAATCATATATTACGCCCGAGCAAAGCCGGGCAAAACCAGGCAAAACCGGGCGTCCCTTAGTAATTTATATATCAACATATGACCATAAAAAGGAAAGAAAGAAAAAAGAAAAATTATATTTCGAAAAAATAAAGGAGAGTAATCGAACAAAAGAATAGCAAAAAAATAAAAAATGATAAACAGAAACGAATGCTATGAATAAAAAAAAAACGAAGGAAAAAAATGAATGAGACAAATATATAATGAAATTGGAACTAAGTTATTAATTGATTAAGAAAAGAAAGAAAAAAAATGGAAGAAAAATGAACAGAGCAAAGAAAGACAACAAGAACGGAAAAAAAATTGAAGCTAATAAAAAAAAAGAAACCAATGAAAAATAATGATAAAAATGTATTGAAAAAAAGAAAAGAAAAAAAAGAAAAGAAAAACTGATTTCATTTGAATAGATAATACACAAAAGGCCAGCAATGAAAACAAACGAGAAATATTTAAAAAATAAAAAATGATAATAATGAACGGATAAACGCAAGAACAAAAACAAATAAAGAAAAAAAAAAAACGAACAATAAATAAATAAATAAATTTAAACATTTAACGAAACGACAAATAAACAAACAAAACGAACAGTCAAAACAAATACTGAACACTCACAACGCAAATACCCCGATAAAGCGAACAAGCAGCAAAATTCCACCCCTTTAATGTAGAGATTTCCAGATGCTGGGAAACTTTCGATACTAATAGCTTCTTTCCACGCATTGTCTTTTAAATTCACCGCTGTTCCATATCTCGCATACTAAACTAATTGGCGGGAAATTAAATATAATATAAACAAACATCTTTCTGAACAACTCCCCACATATTAATGCTCATTTTTAATTGAGGCTATAATAAAACTAACTTCTTATGTCTTTGTTACAACATGCTTGGTTTCAGTTGAATAAAGATAAAAACAAAGGAATATTATTCAAAATTCATCTCATATAAAAAAAACATTTAATCTGTAATGAACATACCCGTAATGAGACGAAAATAACAATTTTCAAAAATTACGTAAATTAATCAAGTAATTTTATTTTTAAGTACAAATTTTAATGTTTTTAAAATACGGAATTACTAAGAGAGGAGTGATTATTGTAACGTATTCCCATTTTTTAAAATTAAAATAATTTCCAGGAATAAGGGAGATGACACAACAATAATTCAATCTTCCTAGATTTTTGCTGCAATACCTACGGATCCCCATTAATTGCCTAAAGATGATTTTGTTTACAAAAATAAAATAACTTAATTAATTGTAATCTGCTGGTTGTTTGTTTTTATTTTATGGTATATCAACCCTTTTCAGGTTATTTAGATGCCACATCCAGTGATTTTGAAGAATTTTTTTTAATATAATACATTTGTTTTTTTCGAAGTCCGTTTCTATTCAACCCATAGTTTGCACCCTTATAGGTACTACTAGTTCGGGTCAGAGTGGACCTGGGAGCAATGGCAATTAAAGGGTGGCTCCACACTCCCCAAAGCCCGCAAGCTGGGGGGGGGGGCTCACCATCGGATATAGTTTAAGGTCATATCCAGAACCTTTAATCTGCTGTTTGGAATATGATAGTTTCTTTTGTACACGTACATCATACAAATTTTTCTTTATTTTTGTATTTTTTTTATATAGGAGGAATTCTTGACAAGAACCAAATAAAAAGAAATTAATAAATAAAAGAATGAAAGACGGGTACATTGAATGAATACATGAATGATGACGCGGAAGAAAATTTGAAGAATTCAAATAGAAATTATGAACGAAACTTTAGAATAAACAAACAACGAAAAAAAAAAAACGTAAAATAAACTAATGAAAAAAAAAAACGTAAGATAAACTAATGAAAAAAGAAAAAAAAAACCGTAAAATAAACTAATGAAAAAAGAAAAAAAAAAACGAAGAATAAAAAAAAAACGACGGAAGAAGAGAAAAAATATTAATTTAGAAACGTCAAATTTTATTTCAAACGTTGACTGGGTTGTTATGAAATCTGAACTTCTAGGAAAGTCATAATTCACAAAAAAACAAATAAAATAAACAAATAAAATAAAAGAAATAAATATAAAACAATCAAACGAAAAAGAAATCACGCGCATAAAAAAAAATAGATTGTGCACAAAACCGTGTCGTTGGAACGTTCAAAGAAATAAACACATATGTTCAGTTAAGAGTAAACCGAGAAAGAACTACAAAAGAAATACGAACAAAACTGAAAGAAAGAAAAAAGGGAAGGTTTGACTCGTTCAGGTTGAACGAACATAGGCACGAGGCTTGGCAGGCGAGAGTGAGGAGGCACTGAGGCAGAGAGAGTTGGGGGTACGACGAGTCGCGTGCCAATCGCAACGGACGTCCAGCTCTTAACAAGTCGCGATGCGGTGCCTAACGACAGTCAGAAATGAAAAAAAAAAAAGAAAAGAAATAAAATCAAAAAGCAGAGAGAAAGCAGAGAGAGAGAGAGAGAGAGAGAGAGAGAGAGAGAGAGAGAGAGAGAGAGAGAGACTGACAGACAGACAGACAGACAGAGACAGACAGACAGAGAGAGAGAAAGAAAGAGAGGGCGTGAATGTGACACAAAGCGCTCACAAGTTGTTGAACAAGCAACTAATCAGCAAGCTAGAATCAAGTCGCGATGCTGTGCCTAACGACACTCAGAAATGAAAAAAAAAAATAGAAATAAAATCAAAAAGGAGGGAAGGAGGGAGAGAGATAGGGAGTGAGAGAGAGATAGGGGAGAGGAGGAGAGAGAGGGAGATAGAGAGAAAGAGAGAGAGAGAGGGATATATATATATATATATATATATATATATATATATATATAGAGAGAGAGAGAGAGAGAGAGAGAGACTCACAAGTTTTCGAACAAGCAACTAATCAGCAAGCTAGAATCATTCTTTAAGTGGACACGCCCCATGGCTTCTCTAATTTTAATACTTGATTTCTATTGGTCGAAATTGGCTTGCCCATCCTTTCACGTTTTTTTAATATGTCACAATGATTTTTGTGTTTCATAAATAGAGAAAACGATAGATTGATAGCGCTCCCTTTCACGTTTTTGACCGGCGCAAAGCGTAGTATCTGCTCTTATACTATCTCTCTTCGTTTCTGTTTCCGGTCAGTGAGATTAGACTGGCGTAAACGCTATTTATGTATTGATCCAGAATCCCAATATCCCATCTATTGGGAGCTGGAGTCTCATTATATTACAAACCGAAGAAGGTATAATCTACTGTGCCTTCGTCAAGAGCACTTATAAAAAAATTTTTTTTTTTAATTAAAAAAAACGAGATGTAGGTACGTATGATGGGAGACACAGAGATAAAGAGAGTTTAATATTTTTATAATTAGTTAATAATAGTTAATAATTAATTAATAATTTAGTTATTTCTATATTTATAAATTATGATAAAAAAACTCCACGCGTATTTGTGTATGTGTGTGTGTGTGTGTGTTAGTGTGAGTGTGAGTGTGTGTGTGTGTTTTGTGACTACGAGAAATGAATTAGACCTATATTAATTTATTACAAATCGAATATATATTGAAAGTCGGCACTTACGCGTTTAGTTATTTTTTTCATTTCTGAAGAGTGCGACTCGTGATAAGGGGAAGTAAACATGCGATTTTTTTTTTGAAAAACAAACAATTTTCTTAAAGAAATTAAAATTCTGAATTATTACCCGGAAATCTGTTTTTTATTTTATTTTTATTTTTTTTTTAAAAACAAACAATTTTCTTAAAGAAATTAAAATTCTGAATTATTACCCGGAAATCTGTTTTTTTTATTTTATTTATTTATTGTTTTTCTAAAAACAAACAATTTTCTTGAATAAATTAACATTCTAAATTATTAACTGGAAATGTGTTTTTTTATTTATTTTTTTGTTTGAAAAACAAACAATTTTCTTAAAGAAATTAAAATTCTGAATTATTACCCGGAAATCTGTTTTTTATTTTATTTATTTATTGTTTTTCTAAAAACAAACAATTTTCTTAAAGAAATTAAAATTCTAAAATATTATATGAAAATGTTTTTTTAATTTTATTTTTGCAAAACATTCACAAAAAAAAGTCGACTGTCCATAATTCCCCCCCCTGCTTTCCAGCTTTGCCTATTATCTAAACGCAAATTCCATAAACAAGGCTTATTTCCTAAAACTGTCAACCTGTGGAGCTCTGTTCCGCTAGCCTGCTTTCCAGCTGATTACAAGACGGTCGTCTTCCAATCCAATTCTTGTTCTTGTTGAGCCGTCTCCCTAAATTACCCATTTCTCTCAATTTATACCACTGACTGTTAGTAAGCTTTTGTCCTGGTTACCACATTACACTCATTAATCCTTATTCTCGAGTACCTTGATAACTGGTGACTTCCTTCTAAAAAAATATTTGTTTTAAAATGAAGAATTTGATTAATGACATCAAATTCTGAACTGAACGAAATTAATCATTATTTGAATATGTGTGTGTGTGTGTGTGTGTGTGTGTGTTTCACGAACAGCAAGCAAACAATTTCGTAATGAATTAATATTTCGAAATAAATTTAAAAAAAAAACAACAACGATATTTATAAAAGATAACGTTCTTTTAGTTATTGAAAAAAAAACTTTGTTATAAAATGTTCAATAGGCGTCGTAATTTTCTCCTCTTGTCTTGAGGCGAACTCTTCATAAACTAAAAAAAAAAAAAAAATTAAAAGGCAAAAGTGCCAAAAATTCAATAGCCACGTAAACTGATTATACATTTATACTTAAAAAGTAATGTACCTATTTACTATGCCTCCCCACGGGACAGAGTTAGACACCAGGGTCGTTTTTTAACGTGGAGAAAAGGTACAAAAATAAAAAAAAAAATGTCTCAGTCGTGAAGGATTTCTCCTCCACCGAAAGAGAACAAGAAATGGAAGTGCAGCATGCAATCAGCATCTGAAGACAGATACTACACTTTGATCTTGACCAAAAAGGCCAAGTTAAATCTATCAGTATGCATTTCGGGTTCTTCGTAAACAGGTCTGCCTATATATTGCCTATATATAATTGAACACGAAAATGAATTACTATGTGACCCTTTTAAGTGTTAAAGATATTTGGGAGTATTTATATTTTTAGATGTAAAATTAAAATTTCGAAGAGAAAGTCATGTAAACTGACTTTAAGATCATGTGACCAATTCTCATGTGTTAAAATTTAGAAATCTATTTAAAACAAATAATGAAAAGAATATATCCTGCAGAAAATTAATTAAGACATTTGATTATTTACTGATACCGCAAAAATTAAATTTATTTTTGAAAATCCTATTTAAAAATTATTGATAAAAATAAACGGTAAATTATTCATTCTTAAAATCGCACAGGTAGTGACTAATCATTTACTCTAGAACTTTTCTCGAAAACTACTGAGCCGAACTGGTGGGACCTTTCGTATGATTAGGTGCAGCAAACTAAATATTATAGTGTGTACAGCTAAGGATAAATAGGGATTAATATCGATTAGTACTTGATGGTTGTATTTTCTTAAATTTGTGCTTGATTTTTATCCAGCACAAATTTAAGAAAATACAACCATCAAGATTTTAACGGGATAAAAAGTCTAACGTATCTGTAAAACAGCCATATTTCATAATCATTAGTTTATCATCTGTGATGTTGTTGGGATCCGGAAACAAGTTTTCTTCAACTCCTTCGATCTCTTCCTGAATATAGTACTCGTCTATTTTCTAACGTTATCCTCCCACCTCTCCTTTTGTATGTCCCTCCTTCTTTCTCCTTATACAATTCCTGGCAATATAGCGAAATCAGATGATAGTATGGCATAACTGTGCTACTTTATTTAGTGTTCAACAGTTCTTCGTATGGCCTGACCGCTTACATTTATAAGGTGATCATCATCAACTATTTTCTCCAAATATTTTGTTCATGGAAATCGCCCCAGACAAGGCATGATACCACTTTATGTAAGGTGCAAAATAGAAAATACTACTTTCGAAGTAAAAACTAGCTAACAATATGTGTTCAATAAATAGATTCTGATGAAAAAAACAGCAAATTTTCTCACTTTGTCAGAAACATCTTTGGTACTTCTACAGTTTAAAGCCCGTTTTTTCGTGAGGCTCGCTCAGCAAGCCCGGCGAACTATGGAAACCGATGGCTTATACCGAGTAGGAAGAAGAGACGCAAGCGAGTAAAAGGGTAAAAATTGGGGGGGGGGGGAAGAAAGAAAAGAATTTAGAAAGAAAAGAAAAGAAAGGGCAGAGTATCATTGCGCTTCTTCAAGAAATAGTTCTTGTGACAAGGAAGGAAAATGTATACCCCCCCCAACCTCTCCATGTTAAGAACGGCTTTAGAAATACCCCCTCAACCTCGAAAGCCGTTCTTAACATAGGAAAGGTTGGGGGTGTTTATTTCCGAAAGCCGTTCTTAACATAGAGAGGTTGAGGGTGTTTATTAAGCACCGCCAAAACTGGGGGGGGGGCAGGCAAGTACTTTTTGACGGACCGTCTTTTTAAAAATCTACTAAAAATCAGGTAATTATCCAATCAATACGAAATTGTCAGCGATTATTAAGAGAAGAATGAACTTTATAACAGTGTACTT
>NC_136486.1:144156735-144187674 GCF_053919585.1 Euprymna scolopes
GATCAAATGAAGTGAAATTTTTTTTCGGAGAACTTCAGTCAATAACAGTTACGTACAATAAAAATTTTTTTTCAATATTTCCATTTTTTAATGTCGTCACTAAACTGTATAAGTACCAGACTATCAATACACACAAAAAAATATAGATTTATTTTTGGGTAAAGTTCCCCCGGGTTTTCCTTTCACTTCAGTAAAAATTGGTCTTTTGTTATATATATGGCGTACTATTATCCTTATATATATGATGTTTATGTTTATATATATGTATAAGTGATAGTGTCTGTGTGTCTGTGTGCATTTCCCTACGCTAAAACTCTGTCAATTTTAAGCCTACAGATTCGAAATTTGATATACAGGGTACTGAGATTTGGGAAAATCGATGTGATAGGTTTTCGACAGAAATTTGGCGATTAAGTGGTCAATGTTCAACAATTAGACCTTTGAGAACTCTACCAAACTCCTCCTACAATTTAAGGTCTGAACACGTGATATTTTAGATATTTTATATATAGATTCCTTGGACATGGATCTAACTTGTTAACTTTACTTGATCCCTAAACAATAAATGTTAAGAGGTCATAATAGGGGTCAAAGTTTAAAAAAATTGACCGTTTTTTTTTCCTCAGCATACACTTCAAAACACCTGGGCAACGCCGGGCACCGATTGCTAGTATATATATATAATTTGGCTAGGATCACCCTGAAAGTATTATCTCAAAGTAATATCTATCAGGATATTTCACCTGATCTTTAATCTGTGTCTTATCTCGCTTATATATATATATATATATATATATATATATATATATATATATATATATATATATATATATATATATATATATATATATATAGCGAGGGAGGGAGGGAGAGAGAGAGAAGAGTGTAAGTAACTAGGAGTAAAACAAATTCGATAGGGTAGCCAATTATGATTTTATCCTGGACCATCAAAGACGACTCCAACTTTATCATCACATTACATTTTAACAAGACAGGTAGAATATATATATATATATATATATATATATATATATATATATATATATATATATATATATATATATATACACGTGGGTTGACCATTGTCCTGTAACCGGCCAGCTTGGCACGAGTGGGCCTTTCTTTACTAGCGTGTCACGAGTGTCAAAATTGTTCTTAACGTCCGTTTTCTGAATCGTATGATGACACAAAGGTCATGGCTGATTATCAGATCCTTTCTATTACAAACAAACACTGATGTAAAAAAGAAAAAATGCCCTCCTCGAGTGGTTGTTAATGATTCACTTTAGCGTGACCAATTTGACTGGATGCTCCACTAAAGAGGGTCGTATCTTTATCTCATCATTCTACGCTACAAAGGGATGCTGTTGTTTAATGAACCTAATCAAACCTACTTTACGTGGCAGTTTCATAAGTGCACACTGACTAGGCGCTTGACCTGAATCAAATGTAGACGTTGACGTTTTGAAGCTTTTAAGTGTATTGGAAGAATTGGATAACTATGGAAGTATATTCAGGTTTCTGCATTTGGAATGATAGCAAGTATCCTGAAGGTTCACCATTGCTATTAGGATGATCATCAGCTATCAATCGAATTGAGTATACTAGCATACAGAATCTCCATTCGTAGGTTCTCATATGAGAACACAATCTAATTTTTATATCCCTACATCTCAATCTGGGCATCCATTATCGGCCGCTTTTCACTTTCTAACCTTAACTCACTAATTCCTATTCAATTCCTACCGAGTGCACTTGCCTCTCTTTATTGTATGTCAATTCTGTACATCGTTATATTTTCCTGGTAGTGGGCAGGCAGGCTCGAACCCGTACTGCGAAGGAAACAAAAAACGTGAAAAAAACCCCAAAAACGTGACGTGTTTGCTGTTGCGTCCATCGCCAAACTAGAAGTTACATAGTTTTAACTTAAGGCTAGCCACTCGAAAAAGGGTAGGATTTTCAAAAATATCGGCGAAAAAAGCGACCCCTCCCCGTAGAAAAGTTCCCAGTTGAGGGTGAAGAAATTAATGCTTTTAGCCAGTGTTTTAATATTTTGTCGTCCAAAGTGTCGGGCTTCAAAAAAGTTACAAATCTTGTTATAATCCATCGCCTGTGACGAAAGCTTTAGGCAGATATACATACATACATACATACATACATACATACATACATATATACATACATACATACATACATACATACATACATACATACATACATACATACATACATACATACATACATACATTTTAACTGACAGGTGAGATTTATATTATAGAAGACTAAACATTTTCTTATTATAGGACTGGTGGCTCATCCTTACGACGTAACTAATCAAACTTAAATGCTTTTTAACTAGTAAAGCCTCGATGCTAGAGAAACCAGACTCTTCCGAGACACTGATATTGGTTCGAGGATCTTTCAAGTTGATTTTAAAAAAGAATTCGTAAACGTTTTTGATCTCGTTTTTCAAGTGCTTTAAGGATAAATCGAATGGATCCTTGTGTCAAAACATTAGTTTTTTATTCAATAATCAAAAATATTCATTTCCAACTTAGCGTTCGAAATGAATATTTGAAATTTAAGCGTGATAGACCGTGGCCTTAAGACGGTCTTGGATAGACTGACAACAATTTTATTTCAAATTTATATGTGACAGGTCAAGGGAAAATAGTATTTAATCTTAAGCGTGATAAACAACAAAAAATAGTACAGTGTAACCCGGATATAAGATACTTCTTATCCGGGCCCTACAGCTTTCTTATATCCGGGTTACACTGTACATAAACACAGGCTCTAATTTGGGACCAGAGAAAATCTCTCTTATATCCGTTTTTTATATTTGGGTCTCCTATATCCGGATTGCACTGTACTTCTAACTTTAATATGTACGAAAAAATAATGCAGAAATACTACTACTACTAACAACAACAACAACAACAACAAAAACAACAACAACAACAACGTCAACAACAACAACAAAAACAACAACAATAACCACAATAATAATAATAATAATGATAATAATAATAATAATAATAATAATAATAATAATAATAATAATAATAATAATAGTAGCAGCAAATGTGTAGATTAAGATATGTAGCTGCTATTAGCCCACCCACCCCAAAATAAGATTCTACTTATTTTTAAGCGATTACGGTGAAATATTTTGTAGGTGATTACTTGGAAAATTATCGCGAATTGTTTTCTTCCACAAAATCACTTTCACATAAGATGTTGGCAACCTTTCACCTAGTCCCTCCCGTAAACCCTGATATTTTTCTAAAAAGAATTCTAACTCTGGAAAATATCGGAGAAACCAATACCAACAATATAATCTCCGGTTTCATACGATAAGATGATAAATAACTATCAAAATAACACCATGAATTTTTAAGTGATTAATTATCACGCAATTTCCAGCGGGACACTTTGTGTGATGATTAACTGTTCAAATAACGTCAGAATCAGTCATATTGATGAACCACAGTAACGGCGAAGCATGTGTCTCTGGATAACTATTGTATGTATAAAAAGTAATACCAAGAACAAATAAATAAATAAATAAATAAATATATATATTTATATATATATATATATATATATATATATATATATGCATACACTGTAACCCGGATATAAGATACTTCTTTTCCGGTCCCTACAGCTCTCTTATACCTAAGTTACACTTATATCCGGGTTTTTATATCCAGATTACACTGTACATTAACACAGGCTCTAATTTGTGGCCAGAGAAAGTTTCTCTTATATCCGTTTTTCTTATATCCAGGTTTCTTATAACATGGTTACCCTGTACTTCTAACTTAATATGTACGAAAAAATAAAACGATAATTGAATTTAAAATTTTCGTTTCATATAAAAAAAAATCCAATCTCTAACTTAACCTTTACAAATCAACGAAAATTAAAAAAAATATATTTTTTAAAACTCTAATGCAACATTTCTACGACAATATTGTTTCAAAATTAAACATCGCAGACAATAAAATATTATTTCAAACTGAAATGTTACAGACTAACGAAAATTGCATTCAACATTTATATTTGACAGTCTAACGAAAATACTGTTTCGTAATTAAACTTTACAGACTAATAAAAAAGAGTAGTTGAACATTTAGTGTCACAGACAACAAAAGACTAGTTCTGCGTTACGGATCAACGAAAATTATATTCCAAACTTTAATGTGACAGTGCAACGAAAGTACTGTTTGGAAATTAAACATCACAGACCAATAAAAATATTAATCCAAACTTTAGTGTAACAAACAACCAAATATTATTCCAAACATAAATCTTACGGATCAAAGAAAATGACATTTCAAAATTTAAATGAGCCGGACCACTGATTTACCAGTGAATGTGAGTAATACACTGCTTCCCACTTGTGGCACGTGTAACTCATAAAAAATCAGTTTAACATGAGAAAAAAATTCGGCTAGGGGAACGCTAGAAGAGTAAAATAGGCATCGGTATTTCCTGGAATGTATCCCACAGGCGACCGCCAATATCCGCTCCTCTTTCAGCGGAAAAATTAATACTCAGAAAGAAGAACTTCTACGACCGAACCGAACTATATATCATTGAATCAAAAGACTCGAACCTTCTAACAACCTGCTGGTATTATAATAACTAACGGGACCTGTGAAAATTCCACAGCGAACTTATTCATATGTAAGATGTTGATGTTAACATTCTGTAGATGTTTAGACTAAATCGTGACGCTCTGTAATTATTGTAGCTCTTTTGTTAAAACTGCAAAAGTATTTAACTTGAGTTCCTTCAGCTATAACTGAAACCGAAACCAAAACTTATGAAGAATTCTTTATTACAATAAATGGAAGTCCATAACAAACGAAAGTCATCCGGATGTAAGCGTGGCACACAAAATAAATAACACATACGCTAACCTATCTACATATAGATAATCGTACACTAATATTAGAAAGTGATAATGGCTAAATGATTAACGATACAAACTGATGGCCTCGATGTTCGAATCTAATTCGTTCCACAGAAATCATTTCACTTACGATAGGATGCATGCAAATGTTTAAATATCCGACGCCTTTCTAGAAATGATTCTAACTACACTATTTTTAACACAAACGTGACAGACCAGCAAACATTCAATTTCAAAGTTAAGCCTGACGTAAAGCGATATTTTAAATTTAAGAGCCTCGTATACGATTGCGTATACGCATCTAAAAACGTAAATGGAAAACATTCTTTTTTCATGTTTTTGTTAGATCAAGTCCAGTTCCTTTGTGAAGCGATTGCCCCCACGCGTTTCAATGTGCGCTACTGCGAAACGTGTTGAAAGCTTTCGTTGACAATGATAGAACAAAACACAACCTACTTTGTGTGTGTGTGTTCGAGCCTATCAAGAATCAGGGCGCACACACGCACAAAACAATCGCTCGACGGGATTTTGAATTCCCGCATTAATAAAACTATCTGCTAAAACATTGTCGGTCCGTTCAATCCTAAACCTACCAAAGTCTCAGTCATTGTTTACGTGGCTTGTTCTATATTGACTGAGGTATGGCCTTGTGCAGTTCTAGATCAACCCTATCTGGTTTAAATTGTTAATCACTTGAAAAGAGGTTAGTTTACTGCTAATCGCCCGCGGCGCTTTTACCGAGGAATGCCGGCGGGTGCTTTACCTATAGGGCGCTGTCTTTTAATATTTCACTTGGAAGGGAGATAAACATCATTCGTGGTGTGCCTGTCTTGGATATACGCACATTTGCAAAATACAATCGAATTACATTTTTATTTATTATTAATCAAATATTTATAGTAAAAAAGTAGGTCACTTAAAATGAGTGTTTAAAGATTCTACAACAATTGTAAGCATGGCTATAATGCAAATAATTTTTTCTACGTCTGTTGCTGCTGTTAATATGTCTCTACCCGAACAACACCGGGGAGTTAAAGTTTTTCTGTTTTATCTATATCATATTCTGCTTGTTTCTCCAAATAATCTACATCTAAATTTTCAAGTTTTTAAACCCAAAATTGGCGGAGAAGTTGGTAGAGTCTACAAAGGTCAACTTTGACCTCTTGGCAGCCAAATTTTTGTGTACAACACCCCAAAGTGGTAGGAGCCTTCTATCATGTGTGAAAGTGACACGAGGTATAACTGGAAATGTTTTCTCAATCATTAAATCATTTCTCTCCGATAGGCTCATAAGAGTAGTGGTAGATGGACAAAAATCGGAGGCCTGCAATATAAATGCTGGAGTCCCTCAGGGGTCCATACTGGGCTCAACTCTCTTCCTGATCTACATCAATGACCTCCCTAAACACATACTTAAATCATTCGTTGACATCTATGCTGATGACCCGACCATCTACGGCAACACATCAAAGGCTGTAAATGA
Organism: Euprymna scolopes; assembly: GCF_053919585.1. Taxonomy (NCBI): domain Eukaryota; kingdom Metazoa; phylum Mollusca; class Cephalopoda; order Sepiida; family Sepiolidae; genus Euprymna; species Euprymna scolopes. The sequence goes on from NC_136486.1 coordinate 144,163,143, forward strand.
CAAAGTTCTCCCTGATTCTCTCTCCTCTGATCTCGAGCGCGTGGTTCAGTGGGGGAAGATGTGGCTGGTTACATTTAATGCATCCAAAACCAAACTTCTATCCTTACATCATCAACGCTCTGATCCCCATCTGGCATCAATTGTGATGGATGGCTCTCGTCTGGGTGAGGCCCCGTGTTTTGACAAGCTTCTGGGCTTGACCTTTACTCCTGAAATGGAACACGTACATCAAGTCTGTTGCCAAGGTCGCTGGAAAGATGGTGGGATCCTTCTACTGCTCCAGAAGATATTTCACTACTGATGCAATTCTCTATCTATATAAAAGCCAAGTACGTCCAAGGATGGAATACTGTTGCCATATCTGGACAGGAGCTGCTAAAAACAGCCTATCCTGCCTTGACAGAGTTCAAAATAGACTTCGTGGCTTCGTGGGGGATACCCTTTTCTCTACTCTGCAACCTCTCTCCCACAGAAGAGACGTTGCGAGCCTATCCTTGTTTTATCGTTATTTCCATGGCAGGTGCTCGTCTGAACTCCAATCTCTGGTCCCCCCTCGCCAATCTTTCACGAAAAAGACCCGTCTAGCTGAATCCACTGTGAAAAATTTCCCTCACTCTATATCTGTGCCTAAATCAAAACGCGGATTCCATGAACAAAGCTTCTTTCTTAGAACTGCATGTCTGTGGAACCCTGTTCCATCTGTCTGCTTCCCACCGGACTACAACTTGAATGTCTTCAAGTCCAACGTTAACAAATTCCTAATGAACCGCCCCCTTAAGTAAACACTTCATAGAATCTCCACACTAACGTAATGTACTTGCAATAACCCTTATCCCTGAGTGGATTCCGGGCCTTGATAAGTGGTGATCACTGTGTAAAAAAAAATGTTCAACGAGCGATATTGGATATGCGCCGCTGTACAACTCATTCTCTCTACCGATCCAAATTATGACAACAGGTTCATTGCCAGCACCCTCAAAATGCATCCTTGGATTGCCACGAATAACAGAGATGTGTCCAGGGTGATGAAAACAAAGTTTCCGGCAACCAAGATCCTCTCTTTTCATCATAATCGCTCTGATCCCCACCACACCCTACTTGAAATGAATGGTGCTCGTCCTGAGGAAGTGCCATGTTTTAACTTTCACTCCTGATCTGAAATGGAACACATTCATTTAATCTCTTGTGGCGCTATATCTTAGTGCCACGGTTGTTAACACACTCTTCAACATGGCCGGTTGGTGATTTGGCCATAAGCTTAGAAATACACAGAAATACAAACTGTTACCACATCTGGGCAGGAGCTGTTCAGCACGACCTATCCTTCTTTGATAGAGTTCAAACCCGGCTTCGAAACCTAATAGGTGATGTCCTTTTCTTGATCGGCCACCTTTTTTGTCCGGACAGCATAAGGTGAGCACGTATTTTTCTGTCCCTCTGTAAATTAGAAGAGGGGGGGGGCTCTCCTCTCATCATTAGTTAGGTTAGTTAGTTTAATTTTGAAGATTATCAATTGTGAATTGTCTTTGTGTATATATTGTATACATTTGTAGAATAAATAGTTTATTGTATTTCTCATATATGGCGATTGGGTCGTGTTGTATGTTTTCTTGTGTCTGCCATAACTGTCCATTAAACAACAAAACGATCCAGAGGACGAAGAAAGAAGATTCTAACCAGAATACCACCAGGGTGAAGATATCATCTTGGGAGAATGAAGGAGCCACACACTCACATCTCTGTATGCTTTTCTTCTTGATACACAAACCCTAATGGCTGCCCATCTTCACATCTTCATAGGACCGTTTCGAAGACATTTAGTTTAACACGTGACGCAGGTCGCACGCCAGTGACCGGCTGATCGTGTTATACTGTTGCCAGCTAGTGAAATGTTTGGATCACTCTACCGCTTCAGAAAGTATCTCACTGCCGATGTAATCCTATATCTCGATAAGAGCTTGGTGCGCCCTAAAATGGAGTACTGTTACCACATCTCGGCAGGAGCTGCTCCGCACGACCTATCCTGCTTTGATAGAGTTCAACCCCGGCTTCGAAACCTAATAGGTGATGTCCTTTTCTCTTCCCATCAACCTCTTTCTCACAGAAAAGACGTCGCGAGCCTGTCTCTGCTCTACCGCTATTTTCATAGTAAGTGCTCGACGGAACTACAATCTATGGTTCCCCCTTGCCAAACTATACAGTGCTGTGGAGATTTCTTTTTCTTTTTCTTTTTTTTAAATAGTGGTTTACCATTAAATACAATTACGCCAAGACATGTAACCTTCATGGTACAAATATACCACGATTCCTGCATTTAGATATAAAGTAGACATTAACAGACATTTTCCCATTGAATGATACAATAAATAAAATATTACATAGAAATAATATATAGGAAGACCAAAAGATATTTTATAATCATGAATACTGAATATACTTCAGTTTTCTATCCTAGAAGATAAACTATTTATAGTAATTGATGATGGTTTCCTCAAGAAAACTGCTATGTTGTACATTTTGTAAAATTATGTATATCATGAAAAGGTACATTCATCTGGTAAACGGTTTCAAAAGCAATTTCACTTCTGGGAAGAAGTGAAAGCCAGAATATTCAAGATCAGGGGAGTAGAGTGAGAATTTACTAGCCACACGCCCGTACGTCTCATATGGCAGCATGCAAGGATATTTTTGATGTTGTCCCGCTTCTTAAATTTGATAGCTTCTCTTAAGTGAGGCATAAACGACTCATATTATTGTAGTAGCCTTTGTCATCATTACTCCTTCCTTGTCGAAGAATATGAGCATGACCTTATCAGCGGATGGCTACAGTGCCTTTTTGTAGGTGATGAGTCCAAGTGTTTCTACTCATTGATAGGGCCTTGGTTTCTAAATCATATTGATAAACCTAGTTCCGTTCTGTGTAATTGAGTCTAAAAAACGTATTTACTCATCTTCTTGCCACATTTCTAAGCTCATCCTCGAGAACTAGACGCGTTCTGGCTTCTAGAAAAGTGTCAGCAACGTAGGAGTTCACCTGACTAACACTTGATGTGTATACACCTGGTCATGGATGATAGTTTCCACGGACCCTGTACTAATCTTAGCCTCTTTGACTATTTAGTAAATATTCGCGCGTGGATATTCCAAAATGGCATCCTCAACTGAATAGATAAATGTTTCATCAATATCAGAATAGACTGGTCAGGTCCGGGGTCTATTTCCACAGGATTCTAGCAATGTTGAATTTACAATACCAGCGTTTTAAACAGTCATATAAGGTGAAATTAACATATGTTTCCTTCATAATGAAAAGTCTCATGTGGTGTGCGTATTTTCAAATACAAAAACCGGATCACTGTGCGACACTCAACATGTTCTATTCCACATTTGAACCAGATCATAAATCATAATTAGTTCAGAAATGTAAGTTGGCAAATAGCCCATAGATATATAAATTACTGTACATTCCAAATTCCAGCTAGCCGAAAAAAATAGCAAAATTGAAACAATTGGAATATGACAATTGCAAGTCGATGTAAAGTGCTCTTGTACGCATGCGTAAATATACATTTATAGCACTTACAACGTTATTTTTCCATTTTTATGCGCCAGGACATAATACAGATGGTAACGAATTAAGCTCGATATCCGTATGTTTTGGTTTCAATTCATACTGGATGCACACAAGTCATTATTTTTTTCTTTTACTTTGTATGCATATAATAATCAATATAGATTTGATTCTATATTAATAAATACGACATCTGCTTGAATTAATATATCATATTTAAACATATTTTACGACCGGACAACGTCGGACGGCCAGCTAATACTAGTATAAAATGCGTAAATCTTTGTGTTTTCAGTAATGGATGTCTTCTTCAAATATAAAGAAATAGTTTTTAGGGTGGGAATTAATAATTAATTCGATTACTAAATTAAATTAACATTTTTAAATTCCAATATTAGGGAACAGAATGAACAGTTAAGTACAGAGAATATATAGAATTAAATTAAAAAGAAAAATGAAAATCTTATTTATTCATGAATTTTCTAGATGTATTAACTTCACCATAGCTGGAACTTAATCTTCCTCCTGTGTAGTAACACTTAAAAATATCTAAGGGAGTGGGGCTAACAGGTTCTATAACTTGTACAAGTGTGGCCTAAAACTGTACAATGTAAGAGTGGTCCAGTTCTTGGTGTATTATACATACTCGTAAACATGGTAAGCATCGGTTATACGAAAGTGAAGTTGTTTTAAACGATTCTTGAAAGAAGCGAAGAATACCGGAACGTTCTGACGAGTTGTTCTAAATCAGACTCCGGGAAATAACATTTTTTTCTCGCAGTGAGTGATCACTGATAATGTCCATTGAAACTGGACGAAATAGAAATCAGAAAAAAAAATATGGCATAGACTGGCTACCAAAAAGTATTCTATGAATCTTCAGGCATACATATGTTTATGCAGAATTAGGAACTAAACAAGGAAAAAGAGAAAATAATGAACAAATCGAGACTAGAACTGACAGCTGAAAACAAAAAAAAAACAATTCATTAACGAATACAGACAGACATTTTTTCAGAAGACTCTCTATCGCCACTATTTTTCTCATAGCCATAAGGCTACTCACCAACGTATGTAGGAGATGCAACGAAATATACAAATTTCTTACTACAAATAAAATAAAAATAACTTCATGTATATGGATGATTAGAAACTACCAGAAATAACAACAGAAACTGGACAAATATAACTATATCTAAGCATTTTACTGGGATATAAAGGTTAATTTCGAAATTGAACATGGACATTATTTCAGATGAAAACTAAAGATGTGTGTAACATTTCAATACATAAAACTACACAATAAATTGTGAAAGAATAATCAAGTTTTTTTTTTAAACTTTACTACATAACAGGAATATGATAAAATGAACATATCGTATGTTATCGGGCGGGTTGGCAGGACCAAATCGACTCTTTCTGTTTCTATCTTCCATGATCTTAAGAAGATCATCAAGTTGTAAGTTGTCTTCTGTTAATAATTTTGTGTACGTCGTGACAGATCTTCCTACTTAAGCGGTTCCGTGTTTAAGACCCAACAGTACCACATCACTGATGACCTCTTATTTTCTTCTGTAGCAATCTCTGGTATATCGTGTTCTTCTTAGTCTTATTACTGGAGAGATCCTCGGCAACAGATGTCTAATGGTTGGGTGTGTTTTTCATCTTAATTTTAATACTGCCAGGATCGTTCTAGCGTAAGCTCCATCTAACTTACTTTCAAGTTTAAAAAAAAAATTACTGGGAGTCCATACTGTGGAACCATAAAGCAGCATTGTATCCACTGCGGATATAAAAAGGTTTATTTCTGTTCTGTTCTAAGATGGCAGATTTTCATATAATATTCAGCCAGCTAAAAATAACATAAACCGGTCAATATCTATCTCATTTACGAATTGATCTTCTGGGATCCATCTTAGTTTGTTTTTGTTTTTTTTTGCAGAGTATTAGTCCAAGTGCTGATTGGATGAAAATAAGTATATATAATTATTAACGATACAAAAAATGATACAACGCTTAAAAGATAGTGCATGAAAAAAACCCCTAGGTGCACCTTTCATTAACAAACTTATCGGGAGTTCATAGGTCAAGAGATTAAAAAACAAAAGAAAAACAATTGTCACGCAAGAGCAAATACGCGAAGATATACGTGAATATAAGTGAATGAGAATTCGTGTTAATTATATATACAGTATTCTATATATCTATAAAAGTGAAGATGTGTGTGTATGTGTATGTAATAAATGTTAAGGTGTCAAAATTGGGGTCAAATTTAAAAAAAAATTGACCTCTGAAGTCTTGGGAAAATTTTTTAAATTGGTTTTCGGCCAAAGATTTGCCTGTCAAGGGGTCAAAGTTCAACGATTTTTTTTATTTGAGCTATGAATACTCTACCAAACTCCTCCGTCAATTTTGAGTCTAAACACTTGAAATTTTAAATGGACATGAATCAAACTCTTTAATTTAATTTGAGTTCTAAACAATAAATGTTAATGGATCTGAATTGGAGTCAAAGTTAAAACAATTTGACCTCTGCGGTCTCTACTAATTACTCACCTAATTTCTGGTCTAAACATTTGAAATTATACATAAAAGGGTATTCAGAGATAGGACAAGCTTTTTAATCGGTTTGAGTAGAATATTAGAACTGCGAAAGGGTTAAAGTTCAACAGATTTGATCTTTGCAGTCTCTAGCAAACCACTCAGACAATTTTGGGTCTAAAAATTTGAAATTTTACATGGCGGGTATTCAGACATGCAGAAAGCATTTTAATCAGGTGTGGGGCTAAAATTCTGCTTAAAAAGCTCAAAGTTGAAAGAGTTTACATTTGCAGATTCTACCAAACTCCTCCGCCAATTTTGAGTCTAAAAACTTGAAATTTTAGATGTAGGTAACTGGGACCTGGGTCAAACATTTTATTCGAATTTCAAACCAAAACAATAAATGTTACGTTGTCAAAATTTGGGAAAATTTTGTAAAAAATTACTTCTGCAGTCTTTACGAAATTACTATTACAGTTTTTGGTCTAAACATTTTAAATTTTACATAAAAGGGCATTCACACGTAGGGCCAGTTAATAACAGTACAAATGGCTCGAACAATGCCGGGCAGAAATGCAAATAGTAAATAAGGTTACTGTTGAGAGTAATAGTAAATTAGTAGCAAATAATTTTGGGTTTGAGATTAATAATGAATTAATAGTAAATAAGTATGGAGTTGAAAGTAATAGTAAATTAATAGCAAATACTTTGGGTTTTAGATTAATAGTGAATTAATCTATCTATTATATCTATGAAAATAAATTGTCTGTGTGTGTACATTTTCCTATCAAACTACTCTGTCAATTTTTAGTCTACAGATTCGAGATTTGACATAAGGGGTATTGAGATTTGGGGAAATGTTTTTAATTGGGTTTCGGCCAGAGATTGTGCTGTCAAGTTCAACGATTTGAGCTTTGAAAACTCTACCAAACTCCTCTGCCAATTTTTGGTCCACACACTTGAAATTTTAGATGTAGGTTACCTGAACATGAGTACAAACTTTAATTTATATATATAAATATGCATATACAGTTATTTACAGTACATAGCGCCCGAGCAAAGCCGGACTGAACTGCTAGTATAAAATATATGTACAATTGAGATGGATGGTGTACAAAAACGATTAAAATATATCTCCAAGCAAATCTAATAATTTAATAATTTTTTTCTTCCGACAAAGCGAAGGTTGGCGTGAAAAATTGAGACTGATTTAAAAATCTTTAACTGGTTTTAAGAGTCAGCCCGATGCAATATTCTGAAACAGTCTATTTTATAGGCATTGGAACAAGCTGGATTAGATAGTGACTAATGGCAGATTCCAATACAGAAGAGGGTCGAAAACGACGTGGCTTTCCAAGTCTAATTTCTGCTGGTATATGATGATTGATACGTGTCTACAAGTTTAAGGAGGTTCACCACACATGATCAGCAACGCACTGGCAATTGAATTCATAAATAAAATTGCTTTGTGTGATGTAGAGCAAACTATCTTTCGTGACCAGGAGGAATGCAGAATTTACATAAAAAACAACAACCATAACACAATAGGAGGAAAACAATTTGTTACAGACTTAACAATCCGTCTTCCCAAACATTGACCAGCACGTCCAATCCAAGGTAGTTTAAAATAAACAGGACCCTTGGACGAACTCGGAGTTATAGGAAAATTGTATTGTTTTACTTGATTATTGATAGTATAATAATTCAAATTCTTCGATTAACCATTAGCATGAAATTATTCAATTCGTGTTCGAGTTTGTTCGAAAAACGAATTCTAAAGGCTCTATCCACTGATGTCTTCACGAGCGCAATCTTTCTTGAGGTAGTCACAAATGAGCGCCAATCCCTATAAAGATCGGTGAAAGTCGAGTTGCGATAAACTGTAGTAAGAAAAGTATTCTTACTGCGTTCAATTAAGACATTTAGGAAAGGCAAGCAACTTTCGTTCTCTTTTTCCATAGTAAACGATAATGCTGTGTAGAGAGATTTGAGATTATTTAATGTGATTTTTGCTTCGCCCTCAGAAGCAAAGGTTGCAAACCTGTAATCAACGTATCTAAAATACATTGAGGGCTTCAATGTATAACTAAACAGTATGATTCATAGAATCCTACAAAAATATCCACTAATTCAGGATCCAGGGGGCCTTCCCTATTTGAACCCCGTCGATCTGACTGTACATAACGTTATCAAAGCAGAATTCCAAAAAAAAAAAAAAAAAACTCTAAATAACAATCATATTGATAATATATTTAATTAAATTTATGTGGAATTATTACTTCCGACATCGATTTTTTTATGAAACGAGTCGAGTCGTTTTTCCTGATTAGTTTGCATAATTTGACCCGCATTCTCGGGAATTGCTGTCATGCATGGATCGGGCGAACCGGCAATCATTGGTTTAAGCTGAGCGTTGTAACAGACGCTTTAAAAACAAACAAACCGGACAAATACAAATTTAAATAATAAAAAAATACAAAAACCTACCTTTAAAGGACTGAAAATATTTTTACTTATTTTATTTTATATTTTTTTTTGTTTTTTCTTTGAAAAATATTTATCGACAAAAAGTTTTTTTTCCTTCAAGAAAAGATAAAAGTTTTAATTTTTCACTGTAAATTCTCAGATGTAAGTACAAGTTTTTTTATGTCAAGTTTTCTTGGGGGGTGCAGAAATTGTACATATATATATATAATTGTACATATATATATATATATATATATATATATATATATATATATATATATGTATATATATATATTACAGAAAATACGTAATTGTACATATATATATTTTCAAGAAAATACGTAAAAATATGTTTAAGAAAACTGTAAATCGTTAGAGGAAAGTACAGGAAAAATTTACTTTTTTTTTCAAGAAAACTTAATGTCTTTATTTTGTTTTATTTTTTTTGACGGCTGTTCATTGCCGGTGGAAGTACTTTCTCGAGATAAGGATACTTCCTTAGGAATATTTGACTTCGGTCTACGGTTCAACGACCATCGACGGCAAAGAGGGAGGAGATAGGTTAAAGGAAATGTGTAAGTGTGCTCCGACGTAATACCGCATTCCCGTTCGCATATTTTTAAGGGTAGCCATTTCGGACGCCTATAAATAATTGATTTTTACTATCGTTAGAATCTCACCTAGTGGAGAGGGTATCACGTACTTCTATTTTGGGGCGATTACATTTACATGTTTTTATCTGTTCTTTTACTTTTGAAATCGTTGTGTATGTGTGTGTGGGGGGGAGTCGACGTTACCCACGATGACAATGATTTCTATCTTTAGTATAGTAGGTGTGTTCAAAACGGAACTTTATGTCGACCCGGGCAACGCCGGGTACCCATGCTAGTATAATATATATATATATATATATATATATATATATATATATATATATATGGGCTTGTATACAAATATATATTCTTCAGGCATATATTACTTATATCGTCCAAATTGTTTAAAGTAACATAATTAAGTTTTGTTTCCGGTTTCGATATGATGTACACAACCAGTATATGTATATAAGACCAACACATCCAACCTTGATCGCTCTTCGCAGTAGATTGATACGTTAAATCTTTACAGTGCCAGGTGAGTATTGCCTGAACATAGTGGTAACAATCTTACCCAAAGCCGCCCAGAGGATTAGTTGGCCAAAACGGTAAGACGACAACAACTACGAAAGACAGTAATTACTGAAGATACAGTTGAAGATTCAGTGTTTCTATCCTCTCGCGGTTAACAACCTGACGAAGGCCAAAGAGGAATAGTTGGTGGACATGTCATAAAATAACAACAATAAAGATGAGGATAATAGTCCGCAAATAAATGACTAAAACATATATAGTAATGATTTCAAAACTTATAAAAATATGTCTTCAGTACCATGTGCTAGAATTGAAAACAGAACAAGTACAGGTCGTTATTTATGTCTCCAACGTCGTCACTGTCTAAACTATAGATAGGTAGGTGCAAAAGCTTCAAATTAAGCAACTTTGAGCGAGGAATATTTAATTTGGTGTATGCAAAAAAGTAACAGCTGGGATAAATTTTTATTTAACTTACGCTACCAAGGCAACTGTTTTGTTTTCAATTTTAACCATTTTGCAGAAATCTTTGTCGGCTAAATACCAAATCGAATGCGTGCTACTCATCTAAATATCCTATACATCAAATTTCAACTTTGTAGATTTATCCATGGATAAGTTTGGCATGGTAGAGACTTTCGCATACACACCGACAAGGTCCTTTACATCTATTATATACAGTGATGATCATATTTATTGGCACGGTAAAATAAAAGTTAAATTTTGTCTAATAAATTCTAAAAAAGGGATTAAATTAAAGAAAATAACAAAGTATATTATGTATTTTTAACTGGCCTTTCCGATGCAGCAATCGGATTTTAGAAAAAATAAATAACAAAGGAACAACAAACATAATTGCAAAAAACCCTTGTTCAAAATTATTGGCACGGCTTTGTTTTTCTTTTAGTATCAGTATAATATCAATCAATTTCCGGTTTACGTGCTTTCTGAACTTTTTTATAGCCATATTATGCTTGTTTAACGCTAATTCAGTGAATAATTTTTTTCAGATAATTTTTAGATAGCGATTTATTTAAACTATTATAAGTGACTAAATTATAATTTTCAATCGCCATGGTTAAAACTAAGGAACACAGCGAAGACGTCAGGAAGCTTGTTGTAGCATGCCATACCAATGGGGAGGGCTATGATAAGATTTCAAAGAAGCTAAACCTTCCCAAATCCACTGTTAGAGCCATAATAAACAAGTTCAAATCGCAAGGCCACGTTATGAGTTTAGAGGGTAGAGGGAGAAAAAGGATTCTTTCCCCAAGAGATGAACGGAAAATTGTTCGACAAGTCAAAAACAAAATCCAAGGATCTCTGTTTGGGAGATTGTTGATGAACAGAGCACCTCTGGAGTGAATGTATCTCGACATACAGTTGGTAGAGTTTTGAAGAGAGCTGGTTTAAAAGCATGTCGTCCGAGAAAGACTCCCTTATTGAAGCCTATGCACCTGAAAGCAAGGCTAGCCTTTGCAAAACGTCATATTGATAAAGATGTTGCATTCTGGAAACGTGTTCTATGGACTGACGAAACGAAAATAGAGTTATTTGGCCATAATAAAGTGTCTTATATTTACAGAAAATCTGGCGAAGCTTTCCTGCCTAAGAACACCATACCCACAGTGAAGCACGGTGGAGGCAGTTTGATGTTTTGGGGATCCTTTGCTGCCTCTGGACCAGGGCGACTTGTTAAGGTCACAGGTAGCATGAAAAAGGAAGATTATGTTAAAATATTGGATGAAAACCTGAAAGACTCTGCTAAAGAGCTCTCACTTGGTCGTCGTTGGTGGTTCATGCAAGATAATGACCCAAACCATTCGGCTAAACTGACTAAGAAATGGCTTGAGGACAACCATATTAATGTTTTGGAGTGGCCATCACAAAGCCCAGATCTTAATCCAATTGAAAATTTATGGAGAACATTAAAATTGAGGGTAATGCAAAGGAAGCCTAAGAATCTTATTCAATTGGAGGATTAATGTCAGGAAGAGTGGGCTAAAATTACTACTGAAGAGTGCAACAACTTGGTTGTAAACTATGAAAAGCGACTGAGGAAGGTAATCAAGGCCAAAGGCTATACAATTGATTATTAAATAAATCGTGCCAATACTTTTGAACAAGGGTTTTTTGCAATTATGTTTGTTGTTCCTTTATTATTTATTTTTTCTAAAATCCGATTGCTGCATCGGAAAGGCCAGTTAAAAATACATAATATACTTTGTTATTTTCTTTAATTTAATCCCTTTTTAGGAATTTATTAGACAAAATTTAACTTTTATTTTACCGTGCCAATAAATATGATCATCACTGTATATAAATCCGTAATCCTGTCTGTTTGTTTGTTTGTTCACAATTTGATTAATATATACAAAAGTTTCCTTACTTTACTCTTTCATTTATTTCTATATATAGCTTCATTCTTGGAAACTAGATACAATAAAAAGATTATGTCATTTGCATATGACATTAAGAAAAATCGATGTTATTAAATAGCGGTATCTTAATTAATGTTTCTAGCGAGAGAATTATTTTCAGTGTTTTATTAAAAATCGTTTTTAATACATTTTAAACAATAATTATATTGATAACATATTTATTTTTTTGGGAATTATTATTTCAACATTGAATTTAAAAAAAACTTATTTGCCCCTTAGAATCTTCCGATTATTTAATTTGTTTGTTGTTATTATTCTTTAAACAGCTATACAGAAATCGCAAATTTTACGATGTGACCCATCGTCGTTTAATACCTAAAAAATAGTATCTACTGCCCCCTCTGAATTCCACAATTTACACTTTTCTTTCTTTTTTTTTCACGTTAATCTCATCGATTACAAACTTTAATTTCTAATTAAAAAAAAGGTAAATTTTTACGACGTGACTAATTCATTCTGTTTTTTTAAAGGAATATGCAAATTAGTTTACCGGTATGTAGTCGCTCGCATATCCATAACTGTATATTAAGAATTTCGTTTTAATAATTTTTAATTAGAAAAAAGTAGACTTTTAATATCAATATCAGAGCGAAAAAAACTCAACTTCATATATATTTATATGTATATATATATATAGATATATGTATATATATGCGTGTGTGTGTGTGTGTGCGTATATGTATATATATGTTTGTGTGTGTATGTATTTTTACTGCATTATCTGTCATCAAATGCGTAGGTGATTTGCGTCAATAGAAATTAATCTCGAAGATTTGATTGCATTTTCATACGTGACATCGTATATCCCTCGTTTCTCGTTTTAATCATTTTTTCACTTCTCCGTAGTTGCTTTTCATAGAGATATAAGAATAACAAAATCTTTGGCATTCTGTGACATTTTTCCCCTGCCGGTCTGACGTATAATCCTACGCAGTTTTTTACAGGTCAATTACCACTTATCAAGGCCCGAAAGTCACTCGGGCATAAAGGTTAATGAATGTAATATAGTAGTGTAATAATCGCTAATATTGTAGTTTTGGTAAAATTTGGATTATTTAAGGGGACAGGTCAACAATAATTTGTTTCCATTGGACTTGAAAGCTACTATATTGTAATTGGTCGGTAAAAAGGCGAGCAGTTCAAAGAGAGAAGCTTTGTTCATTGAATCTGCGTTTTGATTGAGGCACAGATAAAGAGTGGGGGAATTGTGGATAAATGCTCTAGTTAGTCGAGTGTTTTGTGAAAGTTTGGAAAAGGTAGTGACCATAGATTGGAGCTCAGGAGAGCACTTGATATGAAAATAATGATTGAGCAGGCTCGACACGTCACTTCTGTACGAGAGTAGTTGCAGGGAAGAGAAAAGAGGATTACTTACTAGATTTAGAAACCGGTTTTGGACTATAAATTCACGATAGAAGCTCCGACAAGTTCCTGTTTAGATGTGGAAACAGTACTCTATTTTAGGACGGATCTGGCTCTTAAACAGATAAACGATTGCATCGACAATGAAAACTGCTGGAGCGGTAGAATGGCAACTATTTTCCTACGATCTTGACAAGATATTTGATGTATACGTTTAATTTCAGGAGTAAAGATCAGATCCAGAAGCCTTTCAAGATTTAGTGCTTCCCCAAGACGAGAACCATTTCTTTCATTTGGGGCTAGATGAGGTTAGGGCGATTATGATGAAAAGAGATAAGCTTGGTTTTAGATGCATTAAAATAAAGCAGCTACGCTTTTCCCCCATTGCATCACGTGTTCCAGATCAGAACAGAAAGAATCAAGAAGATTTTGGTCATTGCACAGCCTTGCAATGTGGGTGTTATCTGCATAAATGTCTACGAATGATCTAAGAAGGTTATTTGGAAGATTACTGATGAGGATCAAGATGAGAGTTAGGTCTAGGATGGAATCCTGATAGATGCTAACGTTGGTACGATGATCTTCTGATTTTTATTCCATAGCTGGAAATCTATATAGACCTTTATGTTTTACCTATCACAAGCCTTGGGTATGTCAAGAGCTATTGCTCTAGAAACGAAGAGACTGTCGAGAAATTCACTGATCCTATGTGTTCTAAGAAATCTAAGAAGTTCAACTTTTCGGGCTTTACCTGTTCGCCATTTTACCAGGGGGTTGTTTATTGTTATTGGCCCGCGGCGCCCGTACCGAGTAATGCCGGAGCAATATTTGTTCTGTCATAACGCTCTTTCTTTAGTGCGCTGTTTTTACAAATTCAGCATTTCTAACCCTTTGACTCATCTTCTCGTCATAGGAGTGAAATGAATAATTACCAGTGAACATGATGACGTTTAAAAGAACAAATGCAACATGTTTGATTGAGATTATAAATACTATTTGTCAATGTAAATTTGTGCTAGTAGTTTTTGGTCCATTTTCATTAATAATAATTTGGTTATTTTAATTCATAATTTTTCCTCTGAATATAAGGTTCAGTTTCTAATGTTTCTTTTAATTGAAATCGCTTCAAACAAGGCATAAAGCCACTTCGTGTAAACAAAACTTCAATTCAGAAATCAAGCAGTTATTTCCCTTTGTCAGAACCATCACTTATAAAATTTGAGGACTAAAGGACAGCATAAGAGAAGCGGGAACTATGAAACTGCTGCAATTGAACCCATTTTTGACTGTTTTTTATCACTGATAAGCAACAGATATAAAAGAAATAAAATGAATTACATTTAAAAGCTCTATTTTTCAAAGAAAATAGTCAGATTCATATTATTTGCAGAGACGAAGTTAATAAAAAAAATCAAGTTAAACACCTATAGTTTATGAGCAACGAAATCACCCCGATAGACAAAAACCACAATGGTTTACCCGATATGAATAGATATGCGTTATTACTTGCTCTAATGTTGATATTTTTTAAGGTTTATATTCATTTGTCCAAGTCAATAAGCCTATAGGTTTTTTTATTATATAAAAACATTATAATGTGCGCGTCCTAGAAATCTCAACCCGTGTTTCGTCTGTCGGCTTCCCTTTCAAGTTTCTCTCTTTTAGAAGTCTCTACAAAGAAAAAAAACTTTCTGGTTAACAAATCGCGATTTTATTTAAACGAGACCGAGGTGATACCATGAAAACGTACTGTGTTTCTCCAGGGTAGGGGTCCTAAAAAGACGCACCGAATCTCTGTCTTTCCCGATTTTTAACTGCGTAGCACCTTTTACGAGAGGCGTGCAATAAATAATGCCCCTGACCCACTTCCCATAGTTATAGAGCAACGAAACTTGGCACAGTCTTTCTCTACATAGGGACCACCCAGAGTTAAGCATTTCTCCAATCGTTTGATGCAGCTCTGGAGATCGTTTTTGTAGAACACCCCAGGTTGGTCCTCCAACAACGACGTGATTTCAGAAATCAAGGCTGCATCATCTGGGAAACGCTTTCCTTTCAAAAACAACTTCATGGCTGGGAAGAGGTGAAAGTCAGAGGGTGCAATGTCAGGAGAGTAGGGAGGATGATGAAGGATTTCATAACCACACGCCCGTGCTTCTGATCTGGCGACATGCGAGTTGTGGACCGGAGCGTTGACCTGCAGGAGGAGAGTACATTTGCTGATCTTGCCCCGCCTCTTGATTTTGATAGCTTCCCTTAATTTCCTTAAAAGTGAAGCATAATAGGCTCCTGTAATTGTAGTACCCTTTGCCAGGAAATCTGTCATCACTGCTCATTCTGGTCCCAGAAGACTGTGAGCCTGTCCTTGCCAGCGGAGGGCTGCACCCTTGCCTTCATTGGGGGTGGTGAGTCCAAGTGTTTCCACCGCATTGAGTGAGCTTTGGTCTCTTGATCATAGAGATGGGCACAGGTTTTTCCTGTGTAATCAGTCTTTTGAAAAACTTTGACTCATCTTCTTGGCACATCTCCAAATTTATCCTCGAGTACTCGACGCGTTCTCGCTTCTGGAATGGTGTGAGCAACTTGGGAATCCATCTGGCAGACACCTTATGCATATGCAAATGGTCATGAATGATAGTTTCCACAGACCCTGGATTAATCTTGACATCTTGGGTTATTTGGCGAATAGTAATGCGCCGATTTCCCAAAATGGCAGCCTCAACTTGACAGGCAAATGCCTCATTAATGGCAGAAGGGGGACACCAGGTCTGGAAGCTATTTCCACAGACTTCCGGCCATGTTTGAATTCACAATGCAGCGTTTTACAAGGTCACATGATGGGGCATTATCACCATAAGTTTCTTTCATTTTATCAAAAGTCTCCTATGGTGTTCGTCCTTTCAAATACAAAAACCGGATCACTGCTCGACATTCAACAGGCTCCATTTCACATCTGACTCAGTTCAAACATCTCTAAAACAGAAACCACAATTAGTCCAGAGCTGTAATTTGCCACATACCCGTAGAGATCTAAATCATTGCACATACAAAATTTCAGCTAGATCAAACAACTGAATGTGGGTCAGGGGCAATACTTATTGCACGCCCCTCGTATACTCAAGTAAGTAGGACAGTTTGGACGATTCCCCTCATTACCAAGACCAATCAGTGAATTCCACCTCATTTGTTAGCTCTCAGACATCCCAATCGAACAGGTGCGTTCATACGCGCGGTGTGATTCTTCGATTCTCTCGACAGGACAGCCATGGAAGTCAGCCTAGGTCAGCGTTGACACTAGCTTGATATTAATTTGACATTAAAACGACCTTTAATCATAATAATCTCAAGTGCAAAGCAAAAACAATTTTCTTTTTTCACCCGTTTTTCGTGAGAATTTCATCCACCCAGCAATGTATAATAAAAGAGAAAACGAATATCGCTGTCGAAATTATACCCCGAATGCGTTTCCACATGCTGTTCTTTTAATGGGTTTTATCTAACGAAAGGCCACTTCCTTTATGTAAAAAAGTACTTTCTATATTTACTATTTAAAAAAATTCAAATTCATTTAATCCTCAAAAGCTTACTTCTTAACGACAGCAATTATCTAAACTATGTCTGCATAAAAATAGATATGACCAAACACATATCTTCTGTGCAGATTCAGGCAAAATTGAAGCGTTTCCGTGTGTGTTCTGTAAGTGTTTACTATTTCGTCTCTGCCTGGAAAATTATTGTGATGTCAGATTTAAAAAAGATATTGCTTTTGTTGTATAGAATGATATAATTTCAAAAGAAATCGTTTAACGCAGAGCATTATAAAATGAAGTGGTATAAAGTAAATAAAATAATTTTTGGAGTTGTTCGATAAGTATTTAATAGCATGTAATTTGCATGTTGATATTCTATTATTATATATATGCATATATATATATGCGTGTGTGTCAAATTAAGCACATATATATATATGTGTGTGTGTGTGTGCGTGTGTGTGTTGTTGTTGTTGTTGTTGTTGTTTTGAAAAAAGAAAAACCGAATGAATTTATGAAATGATCAACGATTCGTCTCTATTGCAGAGGACATCTTTAGGATATCAAAATGGAAAAATGCAGAAGAAGAAAACGATCATAGACCATACGTAAACACTGTTTCCTTTTCATTTAGGTATAGTCTATGATCGTTTTCATTCTTCTACATTTTTCCTTTTAATATACTGAAGATGTCCTCTGCAATAGAGACGAATTGTTGATCATTTCATAAATTCATTTGTTTTTTTTCTTTTTTCAAAACAACATAACGTCAACAATCGCTGGTATTTTTATTTTATGCATATATATATATATATATATATATATATATATATATATATATATATATATATATATATATATATACACACAAGCCAAAGTACCTGTTGTTGACTGGGTTCAAAAGCAGCCTACAGAAAATGGACTCTGATTTATAAAAGTATGATAGGTTATGAAAAGGAAGGGTTGTAAAGAGATAGCTTCGATTTTGGGGGTATCAAAACCAAAGCAAAATATGATGAAAGTAAAAATAAAATTGATAAACTCCATAATTTATTATACCATACCTGTTCACACTGAAACACTTATCACAATATTCTATGGATCTATATAAAAAAAAAAACTTAAACTTTGTGACATATTTCCATTCTATGGAGATCAGGTGCGAACGAACACCCCATAATTTTATTATACCATATTTCTTTAAACTGAAACATAATTATCAAAGTATACTTACGCAGATAGATATGAAAAGTCTTTATTACAGTGTGTGCCTATTTCCATTCTATGGAGGCCAGGCGCGAACGCAGACCCCACAATTTTATTATACCATCCCTATTTAAGATAAAACATACTTATCAAAGTATTCTTATGTACATCTATATCAAAAACCTTGTAAACGGTTTTTTTAATTTTTTTATTTCCATAGTTTGTGGACCAGGCGCGAACGCAGACCCCACAATTTTAATGAATCACCGTTCTGCCAGATAAAACGTACCTATTCCTGTGTCTCGATACATCTTCTATCATTATATGTAATCATTTTTTTTTTAATAGTCAACCATAAAGGAGCCTATTCGTGACCAGACAGACATTCAGCTTTATATTATATATATATATATATATATATATATATATATATATATATATATATATATATGTAGTTATCGAAACACAGTCCTGTTTCTTTGTATCACAACACATCAGTGCCGCTAGACTAGCATCTCTCCCAAGCCAAGGATTGAACCTAGAACCGTCGTGTTAACAGTCGGCATTTCTCCCACTCGACCATGACATCGACGCCCGTAAGTAACTCGATTGCGTTTACAGCTTCATTTAACAAACGCTCCTTTATTTTTACTAATTTGATGGAATGACAGAATAACGCAAAACTATTTTTTCACGATACTTGCAAGTATTTACTTCTCGGAGTAAAAAATTGTAAAAAAACTATCAATTTGCAATATATTTGACGGTTTCGCAAACAAAACCACGCACATGTTACCTCATATGATTTTCCTAATGCCAGCCGATACCAGATCAACTTGCTGTAGACGCTGCCATTGTCTTATTTCGCTTAGTTACGTAGGCAGACGGAGCCTGCATAAACTGTAAATCAGACGATGGAATTTGGCCAATCAAATTAACCCTTATTAATTATCATTAATTAACCTTTAGTGCGTGGACAGATGCACTTGCCCAGAACCGACAAGTGTTAGAGAAATTACTTCTTAATCAACAACAAACGTGAAAAGAATTCCTTCACTGATGGTAAAAAAATGCAATGGAAATAAATCGCATCGAAACGCGTAATGTCTAACAGACAAGAAAAGGCAAAACTAAAAAAAAAACATAACACGGGCGTTCTAAACTAATTACCTGTCTGTACGAATTTATAAATAATTAGTATTCCCGCTCCTGAATGAAAACAAACCAGGGCTTTAAGTTTGGAGTTACTAACTTGAGGAAGTCACCGAGAGAAATGAGAATATTTTTTCTTTCGGATGGAGAAAAACTTGATGCAAGAGGGCACCCTACGCCACGAGACAGTTGTGTTTTTGCGAGCCATGGATTTTACTTCAGTTTTGCAAGCTGTGGTTTAAGCTTAACCCAGTAGGGCAAAAATCCTCAAGTTTTGCGATTTGTGGATTTCCTTTATTAAAAAAGGAAAAAGAGCATAATAAAAAACACATAAAAAGAGAGAAAACTCCACGTATGAATTAATATTCCTCACGTGGATTTAATCCAGTGGACGTTTGGTGACGAATTCATTTAAGTTCTCAATTTCTTCCAAGATTCTTTCCTTTTAAATATCTTATGTGATGTTTTTACGGCATCTAGCTCGATAGTAAATGACTTTGAAACTGGCGCGTCCACGCGCATCTGGTCGATTTGTACTTCGTTTGTACTTCGGCTGAATAAGTATTCCCCTGAATGAGGAAATCGTTTGCCTGCCAGCTTTCAATGCCCTGAAATTTTTAACACTGGCGTGCTATCTTGCAATTGAGAACTTTAAGAGATTTTAACTTTTCATCTTTACTTTATTTTAGAGTTTCGTTGATTTTATAAAAAGTAAAAAAAAATAACCCCAAAAATTATAAATATATATATATATAACTACTTCATTTACTCACATAAAAATTAATTTTTTTTTTTTTTTTTTTTTTTTTTTAGATTTATGCGTAAACTTTAAGTATTTACTTTAAAAGTGCTCAATACGTAGGTAGAGCTAGTTAGTAATTTATAAAATATATACGGTGATTAAGCTACACTGAATATTCGGCGTTTCATCCACTATAGGATTCGTCAGGCTTACATATATTCGTCATACATACATATATATATATGCATATATGTGTGATCGTTTATGTATATTCATGTTTATTTAATTTATTTATTTGTTTGTTTTCTATTGTTTTTGTTAGTTTTAAAGCTATTTTGTATCGCTATCCTAGAGTAAGTTTTATTTTGTGAACACACTTGTTTGCTATTTCTCGTCTACAGTTTAATAGATTATTTTGGGGTTCTTTAAAGTACAGGATAGCAAATTTTTCATGAAGGCATACTTTGCATGGGTCGTCTAAATGTCTGCACGTGGTAGTTTGTCTTATTATTTTCCATTCGACTACCGGTGAATGTCCGCTTTCTTTGAGTTCCCAGTATTTATTCGCTATTGTTGTTTTTATACGGTGTTTTTTTTAATGTACTTTTGTGGTCATAGTATTGGGTTTTGAAATCTAAGGAAGGCATGCCTACGTAATATTTCTTGTTATTCGGGTTTTCTTTCGCAAATATTGTTGCTTGATAAACTACACTTTTTGTTAGACATTTATTTTGAACTGGGCAAAGTGTGCGGTGTCTACAGTTGCATTTATCTTGTTCGTTATTAGTATTTTTATTTATGGTATGGTTTTTCTTGTCCGGGGTTGGTTTGTCATTATTATTATTATTATTATTATTATTATTATTATTATTATTATTATTATTATTTCTGCTAGTGTTGGTTTTATTTTTGTCATGGTGTCTACTTTTTTATTGTTTATTTTGTTGTTGTTTACATTGTTTTTATTTAGTATTTTGTTATTATGTGCTTTAATTATCATCTCTAAATTTTCGCAACAACTGTAAGATAACTTCAAGGTATTTTTATTGAAGATTTTGTGTAAGGAGTTGGTTGCGGGAACGTGTTTTTCAATAAGATCTAGAAATTTCTTGCCAAGTTTTGTTTTTAATATTGGATTGTATGGGGCCGTATATCAAATTATAGTTCTTTTTCTCCTATGTCTTTTGACATCCAGGAAGTTTGTTATTTTTATGTTAGCTGATACGTCTGCTTTTAGGCCTAATTTTTCATTTCCTTGTGTATGATTTTCTTAAAGTTTTCTCCCTTGACTTTGTTGGAGTTTTTTATTATAGCTAGTCCCTCATCTCTATATAGGCCGATATCCGTAGTATCGAATATGCTTGTGGGGGTATATAGAATGAATAATCCCACATGGACGTCACGTTAAACTTAGATAAAAACACATATGAACCATACTTAAAAGATAACGCTACTCCAATTTACGTAAACCCTAAGTCCAACCACCCACCATCAATTATAAAACACATTCCTAACTCAGTCGTAAGTAGACTCAGTAATAACTCAAGCGATGAAAATGCATTTAACAGGTCAACTAATATCTACGAAACAGCCCTATAAAATAGTGAATACAAAAATATCGATATCAAATATAAGCAACAAAAATTTTGACAACAGAACCATTGTCTAATAATGCATAGCTGGATTGCCACAAATAACACGGACGAAGTTTCCGGCCAGGGTTATGGTATTTGGTTTGTTTTAAGTGAGGGCCACATCATGCCACATCTACGAAGTCGGCTTGAAAGTCAACACCAAAGTGGATTTGGATGTGCTGAAGAGTGTGGTGATTCCCTGGTGCAATCAGCTAGCCGCTAGCAGTTCCTGGTTTTGGCAGAAGGACTCGACGCCGGCCCACAAGCCCAAAGAGACCCAGGTTTAACTTCAGAGAGAGCGTTACGACTTTGTACCCTTCCCTCACTGCTCCTCCTTCTCTTCAGAAGACTTCTATGTTTTGTCATACATTGAGAACATCACTAATATGACCTCTCACAACACCGAAGCCAGCCTGATCGCCGCTATCCACCGAGTATTCGCCGTGCTCACGCTGGCACTTTTGGAAAAGGCATGCATCCAGTTCTGAGCCCGTATCGGGGCGGTAATTGAAGTTGAATGCGGCTACATTGAATAGCTTCCAGCACTACTAGATAATCAGGTTATTGAGTTTTTCAATAAAAGTTTTAAAGCTGTAGTGTTGTTTTCTTTAGGGCGACAATTTTATCGTTCCATCCTGTATATTTGTTTTCTGTTCTTTTTTACGAGTCTTACAGAATACTGACGGTGCTGTTCTTCTCAAATTACGGTTTTCACGTTAAATTCAATTTTGACGGTGTCTTTTGCTTATTAATTTGTTAAATAAACATGAATTGTTACAGAACGTCAACTACTTAAGTCCCTGTAACACTTTTTATCTTACACTTTCGGATTCTTTCCAATAAATCATTTAAGGCATACACACAGAGACACACACAGAGACACACACAGACACACACAGACACACACACATATATATACATATATATATATATATGTGTGAACAAGTAGTGAATAAAACATGTTAAAAACACTTTGAAAAAGAGTTAACAATATATGAAATTTTTAAATGAACCACTAAATAAGAGGGTAGTCCTTAATCCGTGGTTTCGAAAAAATACTTTCCTTCTCATCAGAGGGTAGGATTTAGCAAAATGCGGGATCGGATTTTGCTTGCAAAAGTATTTGATGAAGCTACAATCATAGTAATAGGTCTTACTTGGTAACAAATAGTGAAGCAGAGGGTATAGGGTGAAGAAAAAGGTTATTTCACGTGAATGAATAGTCTGATGAAGGGTAAAATATCCAATAACGGTAAAATCCAAAAATCCAAAATCCAAAAATGTTGGTTAAATTTCCATTTCCACAAGTAAAATCCAAGGGAATCGCGTAATTGGAAGATGGTCCAAAGTAATCCAAAAGGAAGAAATCCGTGGAATAATTCACAAATGGGTACAAGGAAAAGGGGATGAGTTCAAATAATATTATTAAAAGAAAGATAAGATGTGCGTTCTCCAAGCAGTTTTATGGTAAACAACTAATGATAACTGGAGTAATAACAGGATTAGCTTAAACTAGCTGATAGGCCGGCGTTGCCCGGTCCTAAAATACGCATAAATATTATATTTTAATTGATACAGAATTTTTTATTTATTGTAAAAAGAAATACCGTAGGTATTAAACGTATCGTTAAATTTTCTTAAAGAACATGAAGTAAAAAAAAACAAAAAAAGAAACTGACACATGTGCATATGTGCTTACGAGTATTATGTTTTTTTAAAAAAACAATTCACTTGCTTTAACTAAAAGAAATACTCGAGCTGAGATCGAAACCAAAACCAAAAGACAATAAGTCAAGTACGATAATTATTAGACCGACTTGCCAAGAGCTTTAAACAGTGTTTTCATATTCTTAACACGAGGAAGCTGTTATGTTGACAGTTGACAAACAGATAAAAATCCGATTGCCCTCAAAGTACCGATTTTTTAATTTTGACCCCTTAGCAGCCCTGTTGACTGAATATACTATATAGCAAATTTTAAGTCTGTAGATTAAAAATTCTTTGAGTATATAGATTGAGAAGTCTCCTCACACACACACATTCTCACTTTTGTAGATATACTAGCGGGGGGTACCCGGCGTTGACCGGGTGTTTGGAGGTGTGTGTGGTTTTATGTAAATCAAAGCACTCGGGTATTTGTGTCGGGGGGGGGGTTTAAAATAAAAATAGTTTTGGTAGGTAAGTATGTTGGATCGAACCCGAACCCTTGAGTCGAAGTTGGAAATTAAAGTGTGAAAAAAGAAAGTGCGACATTAACAACTGGGCCACCACGAAATAGTAACGGAAACATGTTTTAATTTATTTAAGTATTAAAACTTGGCAGGTGCCTGTACTTAATGAGGTCAACTTTGACTGTGGGGGAGTATTTTATTTACTGCAGGGTAGGATTTTTTTAATTATTTTTGTTTCCCCAAGATGTTGTGGGGCACACCAGCTCCCATTAAAAGGGGAATTGTCCAAATTGAATAGCAATTGTCTGATATAAGGAGAAACTCCACGTTGATCAAATCTGATTGCTTTCGGACGTTACCGGCGATTGCGACCGGAAAAATGCCGCCAGGATTAGTTTCGCTTTTATTATACGAAAAACCTTAATGCACATGCGGTGATCGAAAAATGTTGAATATTTATCTTTTCAAAGTCGGGCAAATAAATAGACAGGCGCCCCCTCCCGTTGTTAACCGATATTATGATGTAGACGTGATATAAAAAGTTTTAAAAAGGAATGAGCCGACCGAGAAGTCCATCGAACAAAACCTT
>NC_136486.1:144187774-144355274 GCF_053919585.1 Euprymna scolopes
CCGGTCCCTGGTTACGATATTTATTTATAATGTTATTTAATTATATACATGTGTATTATATACTGCATTGTATTTTGATACTAATTTTTAATGCCATGTCCCGGGTTCTACTGTATATAGATTATTTGAAGCCAATTAATGCTATGGTAGTAAGAGATTGACATTAAGGCAAATAAGTTTTCCAAAGAAAGACCTTGAGATTAATAATTTTTTCATATAGTTTTAACGGTTGAAATAAAAATCTTAGATCACACACACACACACACACACACACACACACACACACACACACACACACACACACACATATATATATGTATATATATATATATATAAAAGTGAACGTGTCTGTGTGTCTGTGTGTCTGTGTACATTTCCCTACGCAATAACTCTGTCAATTTTTAGTCTATAGACTCGAAATCTGAAATACCGGGTACTGAGATTTGGGAAAATAGATGTGACGGGTGTCAGCCAGAAATTTGGCTGTTAAGGGGTCAAATTTCAACGATTTGACCTTTAAGAACTCTACCAAACTCCTCCGATAATTTTGGGTCTAAACACTTGAAATTTTAGATATAGATTCCCTGAACCTGGATCTAACTTAATAAAGTGATTTGAGCCCGAAACTATAAATTTTAAGGGGTCATAATAGGGGTCAAATTTTAAAAAATTAACCATTTTTTTTTTTGTTTTTTTGCTTTTTTTGCACAGCATACACCTCCAAACACCCGAGCAACACCGGGAACCCCTGCTAGTATATATATACATACACATATATATATATATATATATATATATATATATATATATATATATATATATAAGATTCCAAATCAATTTCCGTAGAAAAGAAATATTTTGAAGTGGGACAAAATGTAAAAAAAAAAAAATGTCTCGACCTTAGAGGATTTCTCGCCGCTAATTTAGTACAGAACAGATACTACAATTTTATGAATCTAGAAACCGATATAACATAATTCGTTTATAAAATATTAAATTAAACACTCAAGCAATGTAAGTTGAACATTTGTGAGTAATGTGGTTTGATACAAACAATAGAAATTAAATCATAACTCATATATGTTAACGCTATATCAATATGACTAATTATAATATACCTCACATTTAAGAGAAAAATAATATTCTTGCAATAAACAGTACTATAGAAATCTTAGTCTGGACTCAATATTAACGACAGTTTAATCAGACATTCTTATTATCTAGCGTGTCACTGGTGATACACTCCATTGTTTTATTTTTTGGGGGGGGGAGTTCGTAGTATTTTATAATTCGTATTTTGGTTTGATAATGTATGAACACGTGGCGAAAATCTATTATTTCATAAGGTTTCAACAACAATAATCATACAACTAATAACAATAATTGATAATCCTACTATTTCTACAACTAACATTACTACTAATACTACTAATGATAATTAAGTAGCGTAGCAAACACATATCTTGTATCTTTTCTGTATACACGCCTGTCGGGTGCTGTTAACGCCATTGAAATGAGGAAATCAATGGGCCATAGAGAATATTGCGTTGATTTCGTCTCGCATTTCGTTAACTGAGGAACGTGCGTTTCTTATAACTAGAGTTTGATATTACTTTGGTCACAGATTTTTCATTATATCCGTGGAAAATAGAAAAAAGAAATAAAAAAAAAACTCGAAGAAGAAGAAGAAGAAGAAGAAGAAGAAGAAGAACTAAAAAAAGAAGGTAAAGTGGAAGAAAGACATAAAGAAAAAAAAGTTTAACTTAATCAAATGTGTGGGTTACGCATGCGCGGATAACGTGTCAGTAATATCAAACCAAAACGCACCATACGTTTGCAAGGAGACAATAGAAATAGTATAGACGCAGACAAAGGTATTACACACACACACACACAGACACAGACACACCCACACATACACCCCCACACACACAAACACACACACAGACATATATATATATATATATATATATATATATATAGTTTCATTTATTACTTACTTGTAGTTTCATTTAATACTTTTGCTAGCAAAATCCGATCCCGCATTTTGCTAAATCGTACCCTCTGATGAGAAGGAAAGTAATTCTTCGAAACTCCGCGGATTAAGGACTATCCACTTGTTTAATGTTTCCTTTTTAAAATTAAATATGATTTATTAACTACTAGTCCTTTATATATATATATATATATATATATATATATATATATATATATATATATATATATATTGGATTATTACAAAAAATTAGTGAGTGTAATACACAATCAGATTAAAAAATATATATTTCCGCAGATATCCATATTTTTTCCTTCACAGTTTATGCATCTTTCACAACATGTAAGGAGAATATTGTCTTTGGTTTTATACGGTGTTCTGCGAAGACGAGCATCTATAATATAAATCTCACCTGTCTGTTTAAATGCATGTATGTATGTATGTATGTATGTATGTATGTATGTATGTATGTTTGTATGTCTCGCAAAATTTTCGACAAAGGCGACATATCCTAACAAAATTGGTATGATTTTGAAGGTTGACGTCCTGGACGACAAATATTAAAAAATTGTCCCAAAACATCAATTTCTTTACTCCAAACTCGGCCGTTTTGTACAAGGAGGGGTCGACTTTTTTCGCTGACATTTCAGCAATTCATCGTCGCCGTTGGATTGACTTTGGTTAATTCGAACTGTTCCGACTTTCAGTCTCGTCATGGAGACATCAGCTAAGACGTCAGATTTTCTTTCACTTTCTTTTTCGCCTTTGCGTCACGGGTTTGAGCCTGCCTGCCTACTTCCAAACACCTTTCTTCACGTTGGCTGTCTACTGTTTTTTTGATTGCCTACTTACGCTACTACCATCTCTCTCCACATTCACGTGTTCGATCCTGCTTGCCTACGAAGACTTTTTACTTTTTAGTCGCGTGCAAGCGACTCTATAAGTCACTCCATCGGTCAGTCGGTCGGTCGGTCTGTCGGTAACACTTTTGTGCTTGGCCTTTTTGGTTAAGATGAAAGGTCTATTGTGAATAGATGCTGTTCTAAGCTTTTCTTGGCCTTTTGGCCAAGATCAAAGTGTAGTATCTGTTCCGGCAGATGCTGCAAGCTATGACTAGCTATGACTAGCAAAGACCAGATGTGGGGGCAACCCCACATGTCTGACCTTTAACCAGCTCCCATTTCCCACCTCTCGGGAGCTGGTCCCCTTTTCCCCTTCCACCTCCCTTCACTCCTCACATTAAAAATCGGCCTTGTGCCTAATTTGCTCGGTGGGGGAGCAAATAAATACCATCTGTTCCGGCAGATACTGAAAGCTATGACTAGCAAAGACCAGATGTAGGGGCAACCCCACATCTGGTCTTTAACCAGCTCCCATTTCCCACCTCTCAGGAGCTGGTCCCCTTTTTCCCTTCCCCTTCCCTTCACTCCTCACATTAAAAATCGGCCTTGTGCCTAATTTGCTCGGTGGGGGAGTAAATAAATACAATCTGTTCCGGCAGATACTGCAAGCAAAGACCCTATGTGGGGGCGACCGCACAGATAAGACCTTGGTCAATGTAGGGGCAACCCTTCATACCAATTGTCACCATCCAGCTCCCCTACTCCCCGGGGAGTTGGTCCCCATTTCCCCTTCACTCCTCACTTTAAAAATCGGCCTAGTGCCTAATTTGCTCAGTGGGGGAGCAAATAAATACCATCTGTTCCGGCAGATACTGCAAGCAAAGACCATATGTAGGGGCAACATCACATATAAGATCTTGGAAATGTAGGAGCAACCCTTCATACCAATTTTCACTATCCAGCTCCCCTACTCCCGGGGGAGTTTGTCCCCATTTCCCGTTATCACATTAAAAATCTGCCTTGTGCCTAATCTGCTCGGTTGGGGAGCAAATAAATACCCTTTTCTTGGCCTTTTGGACAAGATCAAAGTTTAGTATCTGTCTAACTACACGCTGTACTTATGTTTGTTTATGGGGATCACTATTCTGTATTAATTTAATGTAAAATGCTCACCCACTTTACAACCAGTTAGTCTTAAAGTAATTCAAGTCATTCTCCAGATCATTCAAGTTGATTTTGAAGGATTCCAGTTATTTTGTAAGCATTTAAGCCATTCTTAAGGTCATTCAATTCATGATAAAGTTCATTAAAGTTATTCTAAATCATTTACTTTTTATTTATTTAAATAGTTTCAGCCCATTTTTCGGTCATTTTAGTTTATCTTCAGAATTTTATGTCAATCCTACATTCACGCATTTATTCATTACACGAGAGCACGCGACTAATGGCTATCGGCCTTGTTTTCATTAGCTCAACACACACCTCCAAACACCCAGGCAACACCGGGCATCCCGCTAGTTTATACAAAAAAGAAAATTAGATGCACTATTACAAAACAAAACTAAAAAAAAAGAAAGGTGAACAAGAACATGTGAAAGGCAAACTAAGTTTTAAGCTGATAAACAGATGACTTGTTGAATCAAAGTGACAGCTTTTAAATCTTATTTTTCAACATATATTATTTGGTGGGGGGGGGCGTGGTTCAATGATTTTCCTCAGTTGTAAGGTCACTGTTGTTCCGGTTTCGAATCTCACGCGTTTCAGCCATATAGATAAGCAGTACAATGAAAACTCTTCAGATTACTATTAGTTATCAGTTGTAAGAACCTTCTTTTTCGATACCGTTTTTTTTTTAATTGGCTATTTTGCAGATTCTTGTATGAAACTTATTTCTTAATTTCAGGGACATTTTCACTGTTTTGTTTGTCTTTTCTTTCTTGCTTGTGCCTGTTTACCTTAAAAAAACCTTAGTGAGAGAAGTTACCGATATTTCTTTTCTGAAATTAAAAAAATGCTAGTTTGAACGTATATTAAGTTTTATTTTTGTTTTTTAAATGGAGAGGAAAAAACGCGTTGTGGATATTTTTAGGTAGCTCTGTAACTCTCGTTTCTTCTATTTTGTCACTCAATCCTCATTTACAACGAGCGATGTTTCTGACAAAGGGAGGAAAATAGCTGTACTCTAGGCCGGTAGTGTTTTTTTCTGGGCTTGGGATGTCATTATTATTTCTTCCTATTTCTATCCTTGTGGCCATGTCAGTAATTAGGCTGGTACAGGTAAACGCATTACCTAGGCTGACGTTATTCGCCTGATAGTCAGGGACTCGAACCTTGAATTAACCCTCAAGGAGACTGTCCTATTAGCAGGTCCAAATTACTGGGGCTGCTGTATTGCCATTTAACTGAATGGATTCTGCACCATACAGTAGCTTCTAGTTGGACCTCTCGATGGCATATTAGTAGGTAATTGTTATGGATTTATCTATCATGGTTGCAAAAATCATTCTTTGTTCCCTTTTTTCTCTGCATTGCTCAAACAACTGCCAACCTTCTCCACATCTCTGAACCCTAAAAACAAATGAAATATCACAAGAATAAAAACAAGATTAAACCCAGAACTCCAACACCTGACGTAGATCCCCACTGCCAGATCTCCTTCTCTAACACTAGGGATCTACATTTCAACCTTCCAGAGTTTAAAATTCGATTACAGGAGACTAAATCAGATTTATTGTTTGTGTGGGAAACTGGCATTGTACTGACACTTTCCCTAAATGAATTCGGGATTACCGGATATTCAACTTTGACATCAAAATCTCACCCTCAAAATCGTCATGGACATGGAATATGTGTCTACATTAGAGATGGCTTCCCATGTGTTAAGGGGTATCTCCAGAGAATGTCCTAATTTGCTTTAGAATAGCACTTGCTCACACCGACGCATTCATATTTGCTGTCCATCGACCCGATAACAGCGAAGTTACTATCATTGAAATTATTTCTGAAAAATAAATGATGATGTTCTGTCTATCCATCGCTGGGCTAACATTCACGTGTGCGGAGACTTCAATGTTCACAACGTTGAAAGCTATTCCACTTAAACAAAACGGATGATGAGGGTAAGGTTTGTCATGATTTCTCGATTGCCTATGACCTAATTCAGATTGTTCACGAACCCACCCATATACTCGACTACGACAGAGAATAAGCAAGTCTATTTGACCTGTTTCTTACAACTTACCCTGACATGTGCACATCCTCCGTTCTGTCTCTATTGGAATCTCCTGATCACTCAATTGTCTCAGTTAAGATAAAAAAAAAATATAATAAGTCCTCTGATGTGCATCTCCATGGTACTGTGTATAAATACTCTATGGCTAACTGGGAACATTCATATCAGATATACCTCTGCATTTCATGTTCAAAACGAATGTGTCCGCAATAGTATCAGACCTGACTGAATGGTTAACTGTGGGTATAGACAGCTTTATACCCTCCAAAGAATTTTAGCTAAAGCCTAAATTCTATATTTTGCGATCAGGCTCGCCTACTCCCCGTATTCCCTACTGTGACTGAAAACACACTAAGCAACATAATAACTTCTGTACATGACGTTATCAAGCTTATCCAAAACCATGATTCTAGTAAAGCAACTGGTCCCGACCACATCTCAATCATAGTGCTCAAAAAGATTCAACCGGAACAAGCTCTCACACTTACAAAGCTGTTTAAACGTTGTCTTAAAGAGAAATGCTTCCCAACACCTTGGAAAACTTCATCAGGCTACCCTGTATTTAAAAATCCCGGTAATCGATCATCTATCTCCCAGTACAGACGTCATAAATAAGTTGCTGGAAACGGATAAAAAGAGAAGTGGTCAACCACCTCGGCCATAATAACTTGCTCAGTGACATGCAATATGGTTTCATTTTAGTGAGATCTACAGCTGATTTTCTAATTGTTATATCACACAGAATTAGCGAATCGCTCGACGGAGGTGTTTTCTCTAAAGCAATAACTCTTGGCATATCAAATACTTTTGACAGAGTGTGACATAAAGGTCTGTTTCACAAAATCGCCAGCTATGGAATAGCTCGGAATGTCCTTCGTTTATAAAATTAATTCTCTCTGATAGGCTTATAAAAGTAGATGCACCAGACCAGATGTGGCAACAATACTCCATACATGTGCGAATAGTGGCATTATGGAGGTACAGGATACTTTCAGGTGTAAACTGTTTTCTAGCACGATAGAGGGAGCCTACTTTCATTGCAACAACCCTCACAATGTCCTCAATGTATTTATTCCAGTTCATATTCTCCGTGAATGTTAAGCTGAGGAGTTTGAAGGAATAATTCTCAGGTAGGAAGTTATTTGTCACTGATATCGGTGGTTTGAGAGGCTTCTTGTGATTATTGAAGGAGAGCAGCTTAGTCTTACTAGCAGTAAATGTTACCATCCATTTACTTCCACATTCAACTACGGGTTGTGAGCCATTTTCTAACGAGTCAGTCTTGGATTTGTGTAAATTCATTCTTCCCTCATGCATGTTATAGAGGATTGTATCATCAGTAAATATATCCATCTTGGATTCAATAATATCGGGGAGGTCATTGTGGAATATCAGGAATAATAGCGGTCCAAGGGTCGATTTCTAAGGCACTCCCGTATTAATGTTATACTGCTTGGATGAACGTCTATCACTGACGACCTGGATGATCCTATTGTCTAAGAATGATCTAATAATATTTAGTATTCGTCCAGTTATACCATATCGTTCGATTTTTATTGGCAGCCCTTCATGCTAGACTTTGTCATGCGTTGGATATATAGAGCCCTGGCTTACCCCGCCTGATCCAGTGCATATTATATGCATTCAGATATGGATCTTACTATGTCTGAAGTAGAACAACATTTTCTAAATCCGTACTGTTTGTCAAAAAGAATATTAGCTTTTGCAAGGTGGTGGACTAGTGCTTGATTGATTAGCGTCTCAAAGATTTTAGCGATGAAGGGTAGGAGACTGATATGTCGATAACTGAAAGCCATTCGTAGACGAAATGACAATCTATAGCAAAACTTGAAAGGGCATCAATGATAAAGATCTTTCTGATTCTCTCTCTTCTAGTCTTGAGAACATAGTGCAATAGAAAGAAATTGGTTGGTTAATTTTAATGCATCAAAAACCAAGATTCTCGTTCATCATAATCACTCTGATCCCCACCACGCCCCAATTAAAATGAATGCATCTAATCTTGTGGAGGCCCAGTGTGTTGACAATATTCTGGGGCTGACCTTCACTCCTGATCTGAAATAGAACACATACATCAATCGGTTGCCAAGATCGCTGGAAAGATGGTTGGATCACTCTACTGCTCTAGTAAGTATCTCACTGCCGATGCAATCCTCTATCTGTATAAGAGCCAGGTGCGCCCTACAATGGAGTTAATTAGCCACACCTGGGCAGTAGCTGCTTGGCCCGCTATATCTTGCCTTAATAAAGTTCAAAACCGGCCTCGAAACCTAATAAGTGATGCTCGTTTTTTTTGCCTGCAACCTCTACCCCACAGAAGAGAAGTCGCGAGTCTATCACGGTTCTATCGCTATTTTCATGATAAGTGCTCGTCTGAAGTCCAACCTAAATATATATATATATATATATATATATATATATATATATATATATATATATATATATATAAAACTTTGTTTACCTTAAGATATTCCGAACAAGCCCCCCTCCCCACCAATCCGCGTAAATTCTTACGGTGTCAAATTCAATATGACATGCTACAACAACCGGACGACTAAATAGTGATAACTACCCAACTGTTTTATTTGTATCTCCCTTTCTTCAATTCAGCACTTTCCTACTCTCTTCCTCTCTTCACTTACCATCTTCCTCTCTCTCTTCCTCTCTCTCTCTCTCTCTCTCTCTCTCTTTCTCCATATACTAGAAATCCGTGTCGTATCTAGCTAAAGTTTTTTTTTTAATTCAACTGCACCCCTGTTCGATGTGTTTTTATTTTCTTTATTTAGTTATTAAATCTTAAAACTTAAATGCCGTCAGATAAAAATGAGATTCCCTCCTTTGTTTTCCATCGTCTTCTTCTAATATCGTATTTCCAAATCATAATAACCACTTTTGTTAAAGTCTGACGAAGTTGCTGGATCGTTGATACGATTCGGTAACAGAAACATGTGTAACTAAACAGATAAAACGGTAATAAAATAATATATATATATAATTATTTTTTTTACTATAATAATTAAATACCTACAGACACTAGTGTTTCATCCTTTCGGGATTCTTCAGTGCAGGGTGTCACGCTTAACACCAGCTGAACGATTCGAACCCCGCAACACGAGACATCTCTGGCTCGATTAGCGGAGAGTACAAGTTTAAGAACGAGTAAATACATTTCTCAAACAGAACGATTTTATATCACTTTTATTCCACGTTATTAATAATTGAATCAAGATATAATGATATTTGACCCAATGTCTAATATTCTTATTTTAATCTTGATCAGAATCTATGAAATTTAAAGCTGAAGATTACTAGCTTTAATAAAACATTATTTAAATAGCATCAAATGTCTGTTTTTTTTTTACAAATGAGAATATTTTATAATACAGCGACAAGAGTATCCGCCGTACAATGTAAACATTTTGATTTCTCATGATATGACTAGTATAAAACAACGAGTTATACTTGGTCCTGCTAATCTCTTCCAGTACAATAGACAATCCATTATGTTAGAGAAAATGTCAAAATGAACTGGACATAAGTTAATAGCGAACGCATTGAATGTAATCGCTAGCTATTGTAATAACACAAATGTCTTTTTATAAAATACGGGATGGTAATTTTGATTTCCATGACAATAAGATGATGACAAGAAATAGTGAGGATATACAAGAGACAAAAAAGGGAATAGGTAATTATTGAATAATAATGACGTTTACATGAAATAAAACGTAACATAGGTGTACTACAATTCATGCTTGTGTGAGCTATGCGACAAATTACACTGGAATTATAACGTTTTTTTTTACCGTGTTAAGAGGACGATTTATGTGAAATTGTAAAGGTACTAAATGCTAAAGATGATGGAATTCCATATAGATCTGAACAACATTATTATGTAATGTGCTAAACATTAATATGTAATATGGTAAACAATGATATGTAATGTGATAAACATTATTGCGTAATGTGGTTAACATTAATATGCAATGTGTTAAGCAGTAATATGTAATGTGGTAAACATTATTATGTAATGTGATAAACATTATTATGTGATGTGATAAACATTATTATGTAATGTGATAAACACTAATATGTAATGTGTTAAGCAGTAATATGTAATGTGATAAACATTAATATGTAATGTGATAAACATTATTATCTAATGTGTTAAACAGTAATATGTAATGTGTTAAACATTTATATGTAATGTGATAAACATTAATATGTAATGTGTTAAACATTATTATGTAATGTGTTAAACATTAATATGTAATGTTATAAACATTAATATATAGTGTATTAAACATTAATATGTAATGTAGTAAACAGTAATATGTAATGTGGTAAACATTATTATGTAATGTGGTTAACATTATTATGTAATGTGATAAACATTATTATGTAATGTGTTAAACAGTAATATGTACTGTGTTAAACATTAATATGTAATGTGATAAACATTAATATGTAGTGTGTTAAACATTCATATGTAATGTAGTAAACAGTAATATGTAATGTGGTAAACATTATTATATAATGTGATAAAAATTTCATGTAAAGTGCTAAGCATTATTATGTAATGTGGTAAGCTGCAATATGTAATTTGATAAACAGTATTACGTATTGTGGTAAACATTAATATGTAATGTGGAAAGTATCAGTATGTAATGAAAAAAGACAGCATTATGTAATGTGTTCAACATTTTTTATGAAATGTGAAAACATTATTATCGATTGTGCTAAATAGCATTATGTAATGTGATAAACATTATTATGTCATATGGTAATCATTAATATGTAATGTGGTAAACATTATTATGTAATAATACGATAAACATCTGTGATAACTGTTATTATGGAATGTGACAACACGTAGTATGCAATCTGAGAAACAATATTATGTAATGCGATCAACATTATTACGTAATGTAATACCAATAAATATTTTATGTTATAAACTTTATTATGTAATGTGGTAAACATTAATATTTAATGTGATAATTATTATTATTTAATGTGATAAAGATTACTATATACTGTGATATACATTGTTATATACTGCGAAAAACTATTATTTAATGTGATAAACATTATTATGTAATAAAAATAGACGATTTCTAGTTGTGTGATATAACAAATTAAAAAACAACAAAAGAAAATTATTCATGGAATCTATTTCTAAGACAGGATCATTTTAGAATTAGAGAGAGGATCGATATAGGTGAATAGTTTACGAGACAAACTTGTCATTAAAATGTGTTTAACGGAAGTCAGACCGTGGTCGGTGTAAAGAGAATTTCAATTCACTAAGTCTCGTGAATCTGCTGAGTATTTATTAGTACTTATGAATTTATCTCATTTGGGTCAGTTCTATATTTAAAATACAATAGACACACTTTTTATAGAACTCTTAATAAACTCATAGTTGCTCTGTTTTATGGGATCGTTCTACCCAGAAAAAATATTACCTTTATAAAAGCATATTTGTTGATTAAATATATTTCCCATTCTGTGGAATTTCCAAGGTTCTTCCTTGTACAAGATGGAAGGATAAAGCTGTCGCCCAAAAGAAAACATCTTTTAAGTTTTAATTTAAATATTTTATCGAAAGATCAATTCAGGTAACTTGATTATGTAGTAGAGCTGATATCTATTCAAAGTAGTATCCAACAACCTCAATTACCGCCTTGATATGGGTCCGGAATTAGGAGCATGTCTTTTCCACAAGCGAATACTCGGTGGATGGCGGCGATAAGGCTGATTTTGATGCTGTGAGAGGTCATGTTGGTGTTGTTCTCGATGTATGCCAGAAAGAATTAGTCCAGTGTATTCAAGTCGGAGGAGGAGAGGGGCCAGTGAGAGATGAGTACAAAGTCGTAGCATTTCTTATACAAACCAAGCCTGGGTCTATTTGGAATTGTGGGTCGGCACCGAGTCCTGCTGCCACAATCAGTGTCTGCCAGTGGCCACCTGACTACACTAAGGGGATCACCACACTTTTCATATATTACATTATATTATTGGATATATAATTTTACATATATCTTATATTATTGTGTATATAATTTTACATGTATTACATTATATTATTAAATATATATTTTTTATATATATCATATTATTGAATATATAATTTTACATATATTACATTATATTATTAAATATATATATTTTATATATATATTATATTATTGAATATATAATTATACATATATTGCATTATATTATTGAATATATAATTTTGCATATATTACATTATATTAGTAAATATATATTTTTATATATATTATATTATTGAATATATAATTATACATATATTACATTATATTATTAAATATATATATTTTATATATATATTATATTATTGAATATATAATTATACATATATTGCATTATATTATTGAATATATAATTTTGCATATATTACATTATATTATTAAAAATATATTTTTATATATATCATATTATTGAATATATAATTATACATATATTACATTATATTATTAAATATATATATTTTATATATATATTATATTATTGAATATATAATTATACATATATTGCATTATATTATTGAATATATAATTTTGCATATATTACAATATATTATTGAATATATAATTTTGCATATATTACATTATATTATTAAAAATATATTTTTATATATATTATATTATTGAATATATAATTTTACATATATTACAATATATTATTGAATAT
This sequence comes from Euprymna scolopes, assembly GCF_053919585.1. Taxonomy (NCBI): domain Eukaryota; kingdom Metazoa; phylum Mollusca; class Cephalopoda; order Sepiida; family Sepiolidae; genus Euprymna; species Euprymna scolopes. The sequence goes on from NC_136486.1 coordinate 144,200,586, forward strand.
ATAATTTTGCATATATTACATTATATTATTAAATATATATTTTTACATATATTACATTATATTATTGAATATATATATTTTATATATATATATTATATTATTGAATATATAATTTTGCATATATTACATTATATTATTAAAAATATATTTTTATATACATTATATTATTGAATATATAATTTTGCATATATTACATTATATTATTGAATATATAATTTTGCATATATTACATTATATTATTAAATATATATATTTTATATATATACATTATATTATTGAATATATAATTTTGCATATATTACATTATATTATTAAATATATATATTTTATATATATACATTATATTATTGAATATATAATTTTGCATATATTACATTATATTATTGAATATATATATTTGCATATATTACATTATATTATTAAATATATATTTTTATATATATTATATTATTGAATATATAATTATACATATATTACATTATATTATTGAATATATAATTTTGCATATATTACATTATATTATTGAATATATAATTTTGCATATATTACATTATATTATTAAATATATAATTATACATATATTACATTATATTATTGAATATATAATTATACATATATTACATTATATTATTGAATATATAATTATACATATATTACATTATATTATTGAATATATAATTATACATATATTACATTATATTATTGAATATATAATTATACATATATTACATTATATTATTGAATATATAATTATACATATATTACATTATATTATTGAATATATAATTTTGCATATATTACATTATATTATTGACTATATAATTATACATATATTACAATATATTATTGAATATATAATTATACATATATTACATTATATTATTGAATATATAATTTTGCATATATTACATTATATTATTGAATATATAATTTTGCATATATTACATTATATTATTAAATATATAATTATACATATATTACATTATATTATTGAATATATAATTATACATATATTACATTATATTATTGAATATATAATTATACATATATTACATTATATTATTGAATATATAATTATACATATATTACATTATATTATTGAATATATAATTTTTTCATATATTACATTATATTATTGAATATATAATTTTGCATATATTACATTATATTATTGAATATATAATTATACATATATTACATTATATTATTGAATATATAATTTTTTCATATATTACATTATATTATTGAATATATAATTTTGCATATATTACATTATATTATTGAATATATAATTATACATATATTGCATTATATTATTGAATATATAATTTTTTCATATATTACATTATATTATTGAATATATAATTATACATATATTACATTATATTATTGAATATATAATTATACATATATTACATTATATTATTGAATATATAATTATACATATATTACATTATATTATTGAATATATAATTATACATATATTACATTATATTATTGAATATATAATTATACATATATTACATTATATTATTGAATATATAATTTTGCATATATTACATTATATTATTGAATATATAATTATACATATATTACATTATATTATTGAATATATAATTTTTTCATATATTACATTATATTATTGAATATATAATTATACATATATTACATTATATTATTGAATATATAATTATACATATATTACATTATATTATTGAATATATAATTTTTTCATATATTACATTATATTATTGAATATATAATTTTGCATATATTACATTATATTATTGAATATATAATTATACATATATTGCATTATATTATTGAATATATAATTTTTTCATATATTACATTATATTATTGAATATATAATTTTGCATATATTACATTATATTATTGAATATATAATTATACATATATTACATTATATTATTGAATATATAATTATACATATATTACATTATATTATTGAATATATAATTATACATATATTACATTATATTATTGAATATATAATTATACATATATTACATTATATTATTGAATATATAATTATACATATATTACATTATATTATTGAATATATAATTATACATATATTACATTATATTATTGAATATATAATTATACATATATTACATTATATTATTGAATATATAATTATACATATATTACATTATATTATTGAATATATAATTATACATATATTACATTATATTATTGAATATATAATTATACATATATTACATTATATTATTGAATATATAATTATACATATATTACATTATATTATTGAATATATAATTTTTTCATATATTACATTATATTATTGAATATATAATTTTGCATATATTACATTATATTATTGAATATATAATTATACATATATTGCATTATATTATTGAATATATAATTTTTTCATATATTACATTATATTATTGAATATATAATTTTGCATATATTACATTATATTATTGAATATATAATCATACATATATTACATTATATTATTGAATATATAATTATACATATATTACATTATATTATTGAATATATAATTTTTTCATATATTACATTATATTATTGAATATATAATTATACATATATTACATTATATTATTGAATATATAATTATACATATATTACATTATATTATTGAATATATAATTTTTTCATATATTACATTATATTATTGAATATATAATTTTGCATATATTACATTATATTATTGAATATATAATTATACATATATTGCATTATATTATTGAATATATAATTTTTTCATATATTACATTATATTATTGAATATATAATTTTGCATATATTACATTATATTATTGAATATATAATTATACATATATTACATTATATTATTGAATATATAATTATACATATATTACATTATATTATTGAATATATAATTATACATATATTACATTATATTATTGAATATATAATTATACATATATTACATTATATTATTGAATATATAATTATACATATATTACATTATATTATTGAATATATAATTATACATATATTACATTATATTATTGAATATATAATTTTTTCATATATTACATTATATTATTGAATATATAATTTTGCATATATTACATTATATTATTGAATATATAATTATACATATATTGCATTATATTATTGAATATATAATTTTTTCATATATTACATTATATTATTGAATATATAATTTTGCATATATTACATTATATTATTGAATATATAATTATACATATATTACATTATATTATTGAATATATAATTATACATATATTACATTATATTATTGAATATATAATTATACATATATTACATTATATTATTGAATATATAATTATACATATATTACATTATATTATTGAATATATAATTATACATATATTACATTATATTATTGAATATATAATTATACATATATTACATTATATTATTGAATATATAATCATACATATATTACATTATATTATTGAATATATAATTATACATATATTACATTATATTATTGAATATATAATTATACATATATTACATTATATTATTGAATATATAATTATACATATATTACATTATATTATTGAATATATAATTATACATATATTACATTATATTATTGAATATAAAATTTTGCATATATTACATTATATTATTGAATATATAATTATACATATATTACATTATATTATTGAATATATAATTATACATATATTACATTATATTATTGAATATATAATTTTTTCATATATTACATTATATTATTGAATATATAATTTTGCATATATTACATTATATTATTGAATATATAATTATACATATATTGCATTATATTATTGAATATATAATTTTTTCATATATTACATTATATTATTGAATATATAATTTTGCATATATTACATTATATTATTGAATATATAATTATACATATATTACATTATATTATTGAATATATAATTATACATATATTACATTATATTATTGAATATATAATTTTTTCATATATTACATTATATTATTGAATATATAATTATACATATATTACATTATATTATTGAATATATAATTATACATATATTACATTATATTATTGAATATATAATTTTTTCATATATTACATTATATTATTGAATATATAATTTTGCATATATTACATTATATTATTGAATATATAATTATACATATATTGCATTATATTATTGAATATATAATTTTTTCATATATTACATTATATTATTGAATATATAATTTTGCATATATTACATTATATTATTGAATATATAATTATACATATATTACATTATATTATTGAATATATAATTATACATATATTACATTATATTATTGAATATATAATTATACATATATTACATTATATTATTGAATATATAATTATACATATATTACATTATATTATTGAATATATAATTATACATATATTACATTATATTATTGAATATATAATTATACATATATTACATTATATTATTGAATATATAATTATACATATATTACATTATATTATTGAATATATAATTATACATATATTACATTATATTATTGAATATATAATTATACATATATTACATTATATTATTGAATATATAATTATACATATATTACATTATATTATTGAATATATAATTTTGCATATATTACATTATATTATTGAATATATAATTATACATATATTGCATTATATTATTGAATATATAATTTTTTCATATATTACATTATATTATTGAATATATAATTTTGCATATATTACATTATATTATTGAATATATAATTATACATATATTACATTATATTATTGAATATATAATTATACATATATTACATTATATTATTGAATATATAATTATACATATATTACATTATATTATTGAATATATAATTATACATATATTACATTATATTATTGAATATATAATTATACATATATTACATTATATTATTGAATATATAATTATACATATATTACATTATATTATTGAATATATAATTTTTTCATATATTACATTATATTATTGAATATATAATTATACATATATTACATTATATTATTGAATATATAATTATACATATATTACATTATATTATTGAATATATAATTATACATATATTACATTATATTATTGAATATATAATTTTGCATATATTACATTATATTATTGAATATATAATTTTGCATATATTACATTATATTATTGAATATATAATTTTGCATATATTACATTATATTATTAAATATATATTTTTATATATATTATATTATTGAATATATAATTATACATATATTACATTATATTATTGAATATATAATTTTGCATATATTACATTATATTATTGAATATATAATTATACATATATTACATTATATTATTGAATATATAATTATACATATATTACATTATATTATTGAATATATAATTATACATATATTACATTATATTATTGAATATATAATTATACATATATTACATTATATTATTGAATATATAATTTTGCATATATTACATTATATTATTGAATATATAATTTTACATATATTACATTATATTATTGAATATATAATTATACATATATTACATTATATTATTGAATATATAATTATACATATATTACATTATATTATTGAATATATAATTATACATATATTACATTATATTATTGAATATATAATTATACATATATTACATTATATTATTGAATATATAATTATACATATATTACATTATATTATTGAATATATAATTTTGCATATATTACATTATATTATTGAATATATAATTTTACATATATTACATTATGTTATTGAATATATAATTATACATATATTACATTATATTATTGAATATATAATTATACATATATTACATTATATTATTGAATATATAATTATACATATATTACATTATATTATTGAATATATAATTTTGCATATATTACATTATATTATTGAATATATAATTTTGCATATATTACATTATATTATTGAATATATAATTATACATATATTACATTATATTATTGAATATATAATTTTGCATATATTACATTATATTATTGAATATATAATTTTGCATATATTACATTATATTATTGAATATATAATTTTACATATATTACATTATATTATTGAATATATAATTATACATATATTACATTATATTATTGAATATATAATTTTGCATATATTACATTATATTATTAAATATATATTTTTATATACATTATATTATTGAATATATAATTATACATATATTACATTATATTATTGAATATATAATTTTGCATATATTACATTATATTATTAAATATATATTTTTATATACATTATATTATTGAATATATAATTATACATATATTACATTATATTATTGAATATATAATTTTGCATATATTACATTATATTATTAAATATATATTTTTATATACATTATATTATTGAATATATAATTATACATATATTACATTATATTATTGAATATATAATTTTGCATATATTACATTATATTATTAAATATATATTTTTATATACATTATATTATTGAATATATAATTATACATATATTACATTATATTATTGAATATATAATTTTGCATATATTACATTATATTATTAAATATATATTTTTATATATATTATATTATTGAATATATAATTTTGCATATATTACATTATATTATTGAATATATAATTATACATATATTACATTATATTATTGAATATATAATTTTGCATATATTACATTATATTATTAAATATATATTTTTATATACATTATATTATTGAATATATAATTATACATATATTACATTATAGTATTGAATATATAATTTTGCATATATTACATTATATTATTAAATATATATTTTTATATACATTATATTATTGAATATATAATTATACATATATTACATTATATTATTGAATATATAATTTTGCATATATTACATTATATTATTAAATATATATTTTTATATATATTATATTATTGAATATATAATTTTGCATATATTACATTATATTATTGAATATATAATTATACATATATTACATTATATTATTGAATATATAATTTTGCATATATTACATTATATTATTAAATATATATTTTTATATACATTATATTATTGAATATATAATTATACATATATTACATTATATTATTGAATATATAATTTTGCATATATTACATTATATTATTAAATATATATTTTTATATACATTATATTATTGAATATATAATTTTACATATATTACATTATATTATTGAATATATAATTTTGCATATATTACATTATATTATTAAATATATATTTTTATATATATTATATTATTGAATATATAATTTTGCATATATTACATTGTATTATTGAATATATAATTATACATATATTACATTTTATTATTGAATATATAATTTTACATATATTACATTATATTATTGAATATATAATTATACATATATTACATTATATTATTGAATATATAATTTTACATATATTACATTATATTATTGAATATATAATTATACATATATTACATTATATTATTGAATATATAATTATACATATATTACATTATATTATTGAATATATAATTATACATATATTACATTATATTATTGAATATATAATTATACATATATTACATTATATTATTGAATATATGATTTTACATATATTACATTATATTATTGAATATATAATTATACATATATTACATTATATTATTGAATATATAATTATACATATATTGCATTATATTATTGAATATATAATTATACATATATTACATTATATTATTGAATATATGATTTTACATATATTACATTATATTATTGAATATATAATTTTACATATATTACATTATATTATTGAATATATAATTATACATATATTACATTATATTATTGAATATATAATTTTACATATATTACATTATATTATTGAATATATAATTATACATATATTACATTATATTATTGAATATATAATTTTGCATATATTACATTATATTATTAAATATATATTTTTATATATATTATATTATTGAATATATAATTATACATATATTACATTATATTATTGAATATATAATTTTACATATATTACATTATATTATTGAATATATAATTATACATATATTACATTATATTATTGAATATATAATTTTGCATATATTACATTATATTATTGAATATATAATTATACATATATTACATTATATTATTGAATATATAATTTTGCATATATTACATTATATTATTAAATATATTTTTTTATATATATTATATTATTGAATATATAATTATACATATATTACATTATATTATTGAATATATAATTTTGCATATATTACATTATATTATTGAATATATAATTTTGCATATATTACATTATATTATTGAATATATAATTATACATATATTACATTATATTATTGAATATATAATTTTGCATATATTACATTATATTATTAAATATATATTTTTATATACATTATATTATTGAATATATAATTATACATATATTACATTATATTATTGAATATATAATTTTACATATATTACATTATATTATTGAATATATAATTTTACATATATTACATTATATTATTGAATATATAATTTTACATATATTACATTATATTATTGAATATATAATTTTATATATATTACATTATATTATTAAATATATAATTATACATATATTACATTATATTATTGAATATATAATTTTACATATATTACATTATATTATTGAATATATAATTTTATATATATTACATTATATTATTAAATATATAATTATACATATATTACATTATATTATTGAATATATAATTTTACATATATTACATTATATTATTGAATATATAATTTTACATATATTACATTATATTATTAAATATATATTTTGATATATATTATATTATTGAATATATAATTTTGCATATATTACATTATATTATTGAATATATAATTTTACATATATTACATTATATTATTAAATATATATTTTTATATATATTATATTATTGAATATATAATTTAACATATATTACATTATATTATTGAATATATAATTTTACATATATTACATTATATTATTGAATATATAATTTTACATATATTACATTATATTATTGAATATATAATTTTTATATATATTATATTATTGAATATATAATTTTACATATATTACATTATATTATTGAATATATAATTTTACATATATTACATTATATTATTGAATATATAATTTTACATATATTACATTATATTATTGAATATATAATTTTACATATATTACATTATATTATTGAATATATAATTTTACATATATTACAATATATTATTGAATATATAATTTTACATATATTACATTATATTATTGAATATATAATTTTACATATATTACAATATATTATTGAATATATAATTTTACATATATTACATTATATTATTGAATATATAATTTTACATATATTACAATATATTATTGAATATATAATTCTCAAAAATTCCCATTCGCCTTCTCTTTCATTTCTTGTGTTCTTATATATTTCCGAGTATTTGCTCTTGCGTGACAATTTAATTCGCTTTTTTATTCTTTTATATACCAACGATTATCTCCTGATTAACTCTTCCATATATTATATTCAAAGCGCCGTATAGTTTTTGTACCATTAAAAAGTAATACATGCATATATATATATATATATATATATATATATATATATATGAGATTATAAGAGTTGAAAATGAAGTCACAAAAACTATAGATGTGGTAAATATAGAATGATTCATTTATTTAATAAGGGTGTGCATACATTTAGTTGGAGGATAAAGGGGAATTTTTATACCAAGGTATTTCGAAGGCTAATGCATCTCATTTAGAAAAGTAGAGAAAATGCTAGATAACATAATGTGGATGTGACGTCTAGCGAGGTATTCATTAGGCTTAGAAAGAATTACAATAAAGTCAACCAAGATAATCCAAAATAGCAAACTTAAAATATATTATAAATATTAAAGACTTAATATTTATAAAGTAGTCCTAACCAGATGTAAAAACTCAATAAAACCAAATAGGAAATAGAGCTTATAATAAGAACAAATAATTAATTTAAAAATATGTTAAGAACACTTTAAGAATAGTTAAAAACATTTAATTTTCAAAAAGGAAACAGAAATTAAGTGGATTGTCCTTAATCCGCGGAGTTTCGAATGAAATACTTTCCTTCTCATCACAGAATTTATCTTTCTTTTAATAACAATATTTTAAACTCACTATTTTTTCTTTGTGCCCATTTGATAATTATTTCACGGAATTCTGCCTTTTGGGTGACATCGAAATATCTTCTAGTAACGCGATTCTTTTTGACTTTTACTTGTGGATACCGAACTTTAACAAAATTTCCTTGGATTTTACCGTTATTGGATATTCTACTCACCACCCGATAATCATTCACGTGAAATCATTTTCCTTTTTTCCCCGATTCTCTGTGCTTCACTATTTTTTTAAACTTTTACCAAGTTAGCTCTATGATTTACTAGTAGTTACATTAAATACTTTGCAAGCAAAAACATTTTCCGCATTTTTCTAATTCCTGCCCTCTGATGAGAAAGAAAGTATTTCTTTCGAAACTCTGCAGATTAAGGGCAATCCACTTAATTTACGTTTCCTTTTTGAAAATTAAATGTGTTTTTAACTCTTCTTAAAGTGTTTTTACATGTTTTATTAATTTTGTCCTCATATATATATATATATATAATATATATATATACATATATATATATATATATATATATATATATATATATATATATATATTGTCATCCACATACAGTACTGTTTCGTTGTATCACAACTCATAAGTGCGGCTAGACATATATCGCATTGACAGTTGACAGCTCTCACCAACAGGCTACGAATCAGTGCCGTAAATATTTCTCCTTGAGTGGGTATTAAATCTACCCCCACCCGTCGCAACAGTGCTCTAACCATCTACTTTTTTTTCAATCAACCATCAACTGTCTTAAATGACGAAACGTGTGTTTGTGTGTGATTAAGTTTTAAAGAAATATATATATATATGCCGCTCCCTACCTAGGGGCATCGCATTGGAAATAAATAAATGATACACACTAATACCTCTTGGTAAAATTTCCCCCAAATCAGAATCTGAATTTTACAGTGTCTCCACCTTCTCTATGCCCCTTTTGCAGGAAACTAAATCAAACTAAATGTACCATCGATTGCCTATCTTTATACCTAGCAACTGTGCTCCTAAATCTTTAATAATTTGTCAATAAGTTCAGGATAGAATGATATACATAACTACATATAAACATAGTGTGTAACAGAGACGAATCAATGTATTTATTATGTCGGATATCCGCAACTTTTCTAGTTTGATTTAGAGATTTTTTTTTCTTTTCCTCGATGCAAATGTCGTGTACTTTTACTGATCCAAATGAGAACTATGAATGGCCCAAACTTTATATAATCTTATTGTTTATATTGATATTCTAATCGTCGACACAACTAGAATTATTATTTGTAGAAATAAATATCTATTCATCTAAAATCCACTAGGTTTTGATGATATGAACACATTTCAAGGCATAGAAACAATTTGTCTTTTGAAAAGTTTCTTTTTTCGTTGTATGATGTCACTAGAAATATTAAGTTCTATAGAGATTTCTTTCAAATGTTCCAATCAAGAGAAATACAGTGGCTCGCATGAAATTAATGACAGGTTCACTCTTTCCTCGGTGGAAGCGTGTAAAAATTTGAATTAGAATTTGCAAATTTATGAAGAAAGCAAAACGCAAAATTATTCCTTTTCCATATAAATATCCATCGATTTAAATTAAATTCATTCGATGATATGACGTTATAAAGTACAAACTGTTTCTGTACATGAGGATATGTATTTCTTTTTAAGAAAAGTGACACTAAACCCGGAAAGTGGGTTTGAAGAGTCAGCGAACCCTCCCCCCAGGGGAAAATACTCTGACATGCAAATAATAGCTGGGCAGCTCTGTCAGCATTACTCGGTATGGGTGGCTCAGACAGTTAGAACTAAATTATCCCCTTCTCAAAGAGAGAAGGCAATCCTGGGAGGGTGGACCTCATAAAACTGCAACAAAACCAGTATCATACCGCTATCAACAGGAAAAAAGCTATTTCAGAAATGGCATGAATTTTGCTGATTTGGGTCTAAAAATGACTTCTTTTTACAAAGGTGTCACCACTTATCAAGGCCCGGAGGCCACTCGAGGATAATGGTTAATGAGTGTACAGTATTCAATGGGAAAATATTGTAGTAATCGTTAGTAGTGGGAATTTGGTAAATTGGATTACTTAAGGGATGGCTCATCAAGAACTCGTTCACGTTGGACTTTAAGATGACTATATTGTAGTCAGTTGGAAAGCAGGAAAACTCTATAGAATTTCACAGGTGTGCAGTTCTTAGAAAGAAAAGCTTTGTTCATGGAATCTACGTTTAGGTTTAGGCACGAATAAAAGGTATGGGAAATTATTGAGAGTGGTTTCAGCTGGACGAGTGTTTCTCGTGAAAGTCAGGTCAAGAACTTTAGACTTCTTGTGACATAATACCACGAGGAACTAAAAAGAAAAGCACATAAACTATTTCTATACCTGAATATGGCGCCATATAGTCGAAAGTTAGTTGATTTTATTTAGAAAAATACCAGTTCTGTGTGTGTTGGCTTCTTTAACTTGAAAATTCCAATTTTAAAGTTTGTTTTTATTTTTATAAATACTTATTAAGTGTTTATTACTTAATAGTTTATTCCATAATAATTCCGATGCCATTCCTTAACTCTGTTCACCGTTTACCAGCCGTTATTAAACGGTTTGCAACACCTGAACAAAACAACTAACAATAATTAAATGGGAAATAAATGAAGCGAGTCAAATGATCAAGCTGATCGAATGTAAAACCAAATCCAAGTGATTCATCATTCAAGTTTAATGAATGGGAATAACGTTCTGAAAGGCTTACATTAGACAGTTGCATTAAATTATTAACGATTCAGCACAAAACGAGGCTAATATGAAAACGCGTGCACACCACGAACGTCCTGTGATTTCCGGCAAGGACGGAGAAGATAAGTCAACTGGAAATTTATAAAAAAAGCGACCACCGTGCGAATCTCAACGAGTTAGATTGGCACGTGCCTTCTTTTAGTGGTTTTGCAAAACATTTTCTGTCATTGCAATTTTTTTTTTTTTTTTTTTTGCGATAATCACTTCAGAAATCAGCAATGAAAGCAATTAGCTTTTAAATGAACGTCAGACCCCCCCCCCAAAAAAAAACAACGAACGATCGATTTATTCTAGGAAAGTGTATCCTTTTTCATTAAAAAAAAAAAAAAACGATCCTTAATGAATGAAAAAGACATCCGGTCGCAATCCGATGTTTTGTTTTATTTATAAAGTAGTGTATAATTTATAGATGCATTCGCTTTTAATTGACGCGTGACGATTAGAGTATCGAGACATTGAATGGAATTATAGGAAATCATACAATTGTAACGTTGCACACTTGTGCGCACGTTGTGGCCTCAGTCGCGAAGTGGACAAAAGAACATGAAATAACCCCGACTAGTTTTCCGGTTTGTACGACGGCATTTATTACTTCTTATATACAGCCCTTACGTCAGTCACATGGTGTTGGACGTTCTCCACGTCGCTCTCGAAATTTCGAAAGTAATCTTGTCTCTCCCAAGATATTTGTCTTCCTTTTGTTTAGTCTTCCCCCCAATTAGTGACGTCACATTTTATGCATTTACATTACGGATCCACGCTATGTAACACATTTGTAATTGTTATTTGGATCAGTTATTATTTATTACATCCTCACAAGAACAGAATGTGACACAAGGTCGGGTTTTAATATGTGCAAAATTCAGCTCCATCAAAAAGGGCAGTCTCCATTCTTTTTTTTTTACATGGTAGTCACCACTTATCAAGGCCCGGAAGCCACTTGGGGATAAGGGTTATTGCGTGTACAGTAATCAATGGGATAATATCGTAGTAAGCGGCATTAGTAATGGAGATTCGATAAAATGTCTTACTTAAGGTTTATCAGGAATTTCTTTATGTTGGACTTGAAGACATCCAAGTTGTAGTCAGGTGGGAAACAGGCAAACGGAAGAGAGTTCCACAGACGTGCACTTCTAAGAAAGAAGCTTTGTTCATGGAATCTACGTTTTGATTTAGGCACAGATAAAGAGTGGGGAAAATTATTGACGGTGGTTTCAACTAGACGAGTGTTTTTCGCAAAAGATTTGCGTCAGCCTAGAAGTACATTCCCCCGTGTTATTTATCAGAATGATGACGGACAAGACTAAATACTGAACCAAAACAGATGATACACTTTGCTCCCAGCTAAAAGGTCGAGGAAGGTTAAACTCTACTGTATTATTATTTCTACTAACTTTACCATTTCTTTTAATGCTTAATTTCGTTTACTGTAATATTTTAGATGAATGTGATAATTTACAATGCTAAATTCAAGTATTTCCAATCAAGTATCTCTTTTGTCTTCATGATTTTATAATAATAATAATAATAATAATAATAATAATAATAATAATAATAATAATAATAATAATAATTATCGGGACCTGTGGAAATTCCACAGTGGACTCTTTCATATGTAATATATTGATGTTGGCATTTTTGTGGATGTTCAGCGTAAATGAAGACACTCTGATATTATTGTAGTTCTATTGTTAAAATTGCAAAAGTATATATCTAAGGTAGCAGGGACGCCCGGCATAGCCTGGTCGTAAAATATGCTTAAATATGGTATTTTAATTTATGCAGATTTCGTATATATTACTGTAAGAGTCAATTTTCGATCCATTCTTATATGTTATACACCTGTGATTTCAAAAATAAAAATATATCCATATGGCTTGGGTACATCAGCTTGAATCGAACCCGAAACCAAAACTTATGAAGAAAAAAAGGATGTATGTATATATAACTTGAGTTCTTACAGCTATAATCGAAACCGAAACCAAAACTGATGAAGAATTCTTGGTAAAATTATTTGTTACAAGAAATGGAAAGGCATAACAATTAAACGATAGACACTCGGAAGAAAAAAAATAGATGTGATACAGAAAGTAACACACACACTATCGTATAAATATATATATTAAAATATTTTATATACCAAAAACAGTTTTTTATGAAACTGTTTTAGTTAAAACAATGCTGTAATAAAAATAATTTATGTAGAAAAAGGAACTGTCATTTAATATATATATATATATATATATATATATATATATATATATAACGTTATTATTTAAAAAGCCATTCTTAACATGGGGAGGGGAGGGTGTTTTGGGTTTGGGTTAGGGTTGTTTTGGTATTTATTTTGGTGCTTTTGCAGAGACGGAACCGTGCCGAAATAATGATTTTTAAAACCCATTCTTAATATGGGGAGTGAAGAGTGTTTTCTGTACTTTCACCTAACAAGTATTAAATAAAATGGTACCAGTGCACTTACTGATCCGCGCTGAAATAATAATGTTATTATTAAGAAAGCTTTGGTACTCATGCAGAGAGTGATTCGTGCTGAAATATTATTTAAAAAGCCATTCTTAACATGGGGAGGGGAGGGTGTTTTGTACCTATTCTGGACTTTAACCTTACAATTGAATAAAAAACATATCATAAAACTTTAATTAAACGTGGAAATACGATTTAAAAAATAACGCGGTCACTTTCTGCATTAGCACCAAATATTTTATGCACAGACCCAGTTTCGTTTCGCTAATAACGTGAGGCTAAGTTCGAGGTTTCATAACATATGCATCTGGGCTTTGTTTACATGTTACAGCAATTAGTAGTAGTAACGATAATAATTTTTAATAACGAAGATCTCAGCGTCTCTCTCTCTCGCTCTCTCGCTTCCCCTCTCTCTCTCTCTCTCTCGCTCTCTCTCAATAAACAAATTTAAAGAAAAATAAACAATGAAAAAAACAAAAAAACAATTAAATGCTTAATTTTTGTCCCCACCGCCCGAGAAAGATGTTTTATCATTTTTATTACGGAATAACTTAAAATCAATTATTTCCTAACAACTTTTGAACTATAAACCCTAAATTTTATAGAATTAAAAACACATATAGCGGTGAGAACATGTTAATCGAATACTGCCTTAAGCGTTCGTAAATGTGTATTCTGTAATTTAGTTGTATTGTAGTTTATTCCGGAATTAATCTCAACTAATCAAATTTGCCGGAAAGCGGGGCACACAAAAGAACACACACGCTATCGTATTAATATATAGACAATATAAATATGTATTAATAGTAAACAATTTGAAGAATATATTTTACAGAACTAAAAAACATTTTTTTATTTTTTATTTTTTTCTTTGCACATTTATGTGCGTATATATGCGTATTTGTACTATTAGGTTTATGACATGCTTAAGAATATTTATGTGGAAGACTTACTTATCTGTTTTCCCCCTTACGTCGTCTTTCGTTGACATCTTATTTTAAACGCTCCTAAACTTGGCATATTGTTTTTACCTCCTCCTTTCTTATAGTAATGTAATCTTACTATACGGAGCACTTTTGTCTTTCTTACGTCTTTCGGGTTTTATTTTTATCTTATTTTTTTATTTTTTTCCTTCTTTATTCCTAATTTTCCCTTTTTCTTCTTTTTTTTAGCTTCTTTTTCCTTTTATCTGTTTCTACCCTTTTCTTTTATCGTTTTAACCTTTGACATCCCCTTTTCCCAAATCGTCTTCTATTTTTAAGTCTTGAATGTCACTTAATATCACCCCTCCCACTTCAAGTTTGCGATGTAATATTTTATTTTTATAAAAATAAAATATGTTTCACTATTTTATTTAAGAACCAGATGCTTTGAATAGCAGATAAACTTTATTCCCATCGCTTGACGAGGAACATTTGTTTTTTTTTTAATAATCCAATTGCCCCGAATCATTAGCATGTTCAGTGTAGGGACTATGTAATATTTGTCTATATAAATAGAAATATTATATATATATATATATATGTGTGTGTGTGTGTGTGTGTGTGTGTGTGTGTGTGTGTGTGTGTGTGCACATATAGTTGCATATGTATATCTCTCTCTCTATATATATATATGCTGTAATTTAAATTCATAAATTAAAAAATAAAAGAAAAAAAACCTTTAATTCCATACTATTTTGTAAATCATACTTTTAAGCCATTATACATTTATTTTAGCAACGTCCTCAACACGTTAAAACGTATTTTTCACACATGTCTTCCATCGGAAATTAGATAAGAAATGAGAAAAGCTGTTCATCTTTGTGAAGAGTCTTAGCATGTTGGAAATTGGAAGGTTTAATATTTTGAAAAGAAAAGAAAGAGAGCGTTGGCTATGTTTACTTAATTATGTTTAGAGGCAGTTTAACATTTTTCATCTTTATATATAGCACTGGAAAGTCCTTTGTGTCCAACATTAACCAATATTTTTCTTGGATTACAGGAGCAACTGCTTTTTGATCGCTTTCCAAAACCGAGGGGCTACTTTCGTTATGTGGATGACATTTTTATTATGTGTGCTTGTACAGAAGCTGAGGGGTTGTTAGAACCATTAAAATAACTTCACCCTGCATTGACGTTTGCTATGAAGGTTGAGGTTCACGGCTCATTACCGTTCTTACATGTTTTCGTCGAAGGATCTGGTATGAGATTTATTACCAGGTCAATACATTAGCTGGGGTTCGTTCTCCTCTGAAGCCAGAAAAATAAATCTGATTAAAACCTTAGTACATCGGGCTCAGTTGATCTGTTCTAGTACTAAACTAGATGCGGAACTAAAAAGCATAACTGAGATCTTTTTGGCAATTGGTTAGGCTTTGCACACATTTCAAAATGTGTAAAAGATAAAATCATGGCGTTTTAAAGTGGACCTTTGTGGACCCTCAAAAATGTCCTGTATATGTGAAGCTGGATTAGTGTCCAAAGCCAGGAGATTTCACATAAAAATAGAAATACAGCCGTTTAACGTTGCTATTTTACAACTAAGGGTCAAACGTTGTTTGGGACGAAAAATGCTTTCCCCTTCTTTCGAAAGGATGGTATCCCTACAACTCAACATAATATGGTGGTTTATCGTTGTAACGGTCAACGCAAGGCTGAGTATGTGGCTTATGCCATTCAGCGTTTGGAGGTTTAAATTGCCAACATATCCTACCTCCGATACGTAGGCATTAAAAATGGCCAACACCCGGGCGTGTACAAGCTCATAAGCCGACCACCGGTGAACATTTATTACAGTGCCAGATCTACACTGGATGATAAACGGATGAAAATTTATTCATCTTACATCGAGCACCCTCGAAAAATCACTTTAAAAATTCTCGCCAAACGTCGCTGTGTAAACAGAATAAGCATACCCACAAGTTGGAACTCATGGATGTTCGATGAGATTGTTTCCTTTTCTCTTTTACCCATACTAATTTTTTTATACCTTTGCTTGTATTTTATGGTCTTTTCACTACGTTTTTAAACGATGTTTCACCCCTCCCATTGCCGACGTTCATTTTGAAAAGTGTCGGCCGAAAGATGTCGTGATAGAGTTTTTTTTTTCTACCACACCCTTTATTTACACCTTTTTATCTAATTCATTGAATGGGAGCTTAGGAGAAAAAAGAAGAAAAGAAGAAAAATATTCTACAAGTGCGATTATATGTTTGACGCATGTCTATGATAGAGGTTGCTTTTTTAGAGGCTTATACCGTCAATATCTTCAACATAAAGATTAAACTTTCAAATCATGAATGCATGAGTTCAATCATAATATCAATGCAATTCTCACTCTTCTCGCCGTAATAAAAACAGGAGCCATTACATTTGGAACGCCCTATATATGTATATATATATTAGACATTGATATATATATATATATATATATATATATATATATATATATATATATATCGCTGGATTCAGCCACTCTGATGAGTCGTAGATGACGAAACACGTGTCAGTGGATAATTATTTAAAAAAAACAATACATATGCCGCTCCCCATTTGAAGGGACCAAATTGGTCACAGGGAAAAGTATTCTATTTATTCTCAGTAAGTTATATCGCATAGGATTAGCAAATCTCTCGACGGTGGCAATCTTTCTAGGGCAATTGCTCTTGACATATCTAAAGCCTTTGATAGGGTGTGGCATAAAGGTTTACTTCATAAGATCGCTAGCTATGGTATAGCTGGAAAAGTCTTCTCAATTATTAAATCATTTCTTTCTGATAGGTTCATAAGAGTAGTAGTTGAGGGGCAAAAATCAGAAGCTCACAGTATTAATGCCGGTGTCCCTCAGGGATCCATCCTGGGCCCAACTCTTTTCCTGATCTACATTAATGATCTTCCAAATCATATCCTTACATCATTTGTAGACATTTATGCTGACGACACTACCATTTATGGTACCACATCTAAGAGAGTAAACGACCAAGTTCTCTCCAATTCTCTCTCCTCTGATCTTGAGCACGTAGTACAATGGGGAAAGGAGTGGCTGGTTACTTTTAATGCATCTAAAACCAAGCTTCTCTCTTTACATCATCAACATTCTAATCCACATTTGTCATCAATTGAAATGAATGGCTCTCGTCTTCAGGAGGCCTCAAGTTTTGACAAGCTTCTGGGCTTGACCATTACTCCTGATCTTAAATGGAACACGTACATCAAATCTGTTGCCAAGGCCGCTGGAAAAATGGTGGGATCTTTCTATCGATCCGGTAGATATCTCACTGCTGATGCTATTCTCTATCTATATAAGAGCCAGGTACGTCCAAGGATGGAATACTGTTGCCACATCTGGGCAGGAGCTGCTAGAAAGGACTTGTCCTGCCTTGATAGAGTTCAAAATAGACTTCGTAGCCTCGTAGGAGATGTCCTTTTCTCCTCCTTGCAACCTCTATCTCACAGAAGAGATGTTGCGAGTTTGTCTCTGATGTATCGTTATTTTCATGGAAAGTGTTCGACTGAGCTTCAATCTATGGTTCCCCCTCGCCAAACTTTCACAAGAAACACGCGTCTAGCTGTAAACACTATCAATAATTTCCTCCACTCTTTATCTGTGCCTAAACCTAAACGTAGATTCCATGAACAAAGCTTCTTTCTTAGAACTGCACGCCTGTGGAATTGTCTTCCGTTTTCCTGCTTTCCGGCTGACTACAATATGGTTGTGTTCAAGTCTAAAGTAAATAAGTTCTTGATGAGCCGTTCCATATAAGTTATCAAATTTACCAAATTTTCATTACTAATAATTACTATATTGTCCAATTTCTACTGTACACTCTTTAACCCTTATCCTTGAGTGGCCCCTGGGCCTTGATAATGTGGTGATGCCTATGTAAAAAAAAGTGAGAGGGGAATCTATCACTATTCTTTCCCTTAAATACATCAGTTTGACTTATATTAAGTGAATTACTTAATATTTTCATTTTTTTTTAATGGAGAGTAGACAATGCATTGTGGATGCATTACCAGCAGCTCCCGTTACTCTCGCTTAACCTAATTTGTCCCTAAGTCCTCATTTTAAATGAGTAATTTTTATGACGAAGGGGGAAGAACAAGCTGTATTCTAAGTTGGCAGTATGTTACATGAACAGTCACCAGAGATGTCGGAAATTTTCTGTTTCTATGTTTATCCTTGTAGCCATGTCACTAATAAGGGTGCTGGAGATAAACGTTTTAACTGGGCTGACGTTATCCGCCTGATAATCAGGGACCCGAACCTTGGATTAACCACTAAGGGAACTGTCCTTTCAGCAGGTGCAAAGTACTGGGACTGCTGAATTGCCATTTGGTGAATAGATTCTGGATCATGCAGTAGGTTCTGGCAGGGTTTATCGATGTCATATTAGTGGGTAATTGTTACGGCTTTACTTTATCATGTGTAATAAAAAATATATATTTCTTCCTTTCTTTTTCTCCCTTACTTTCCCTCTCTCAACAAATCCCAAAACTCCATCATGAAAGATTTCCAGAAAAAATACACGATTAAACCCAGATGCTTAACTTCCAAAGTAGACCCAACTACTATGTCTTCTTCTCAAACATTAGAGGTCTACGTTCCAACCTTCCAGCGGTTGAAACCCAATAACAGGAAACTAAATCAGGCCTATTATTCTTAAGCGAAGCTGGCATTGGACCGACTATTTCTTTAGATGAGTTTGTAATTAAAGGATACTCTAACTTAACTTCCAAATCTGATCCCCCAAATCGCCATGGGCATGGAATATGTGCCTACATTAAAGATGGCTTTCCATGTGGTAGATATATCTCCAGAGAAGACCCTAACTATGTGCTTCTGGGTTGCACTTTCTCACACTACTGCGTTTATATTTGCCCTCTATCACCCCAGAACAGTAAAGTTACTATCTTTAAGATCATATCTGAGAAAATTGACTACATCCTGTCTGCTCATTCTTCGGCTAACATTCACGTCTGTGAAGACTTCAATGTTCACAATGTGGAATGGTTACCTCACTCAAACAAGACAGATAATGAGAGGAGGTTCGGTCACAATTTTTCTATTGCTTATGACTTCACTCAGATTGTTCACGAATCCACCTATATGCCCGATACTGACTGTCAGTATGCAAGTCTCCTTGACCTTTTTCTCACTTGCCCTGAGCTATGTTCATCTTCCGTTCTGTCTCTACTGGGATCATTCGACCACTCTGTTGTATCAGTTAAAATAAAAACGAAATGTAATACGTCCTCAGACGTACCTCTCTATCGTACAGTATATCAATAATCTATGGCTGACTAGGATAGCTTCCGTACATTTATATCAGATCTACCTCTGCGTTTCATGTTTAAAAGGGATGTGTCCTCAAATTATCAGACCTGACGGAATGGTTAATTGTATGTATAGACCATTTCATACACTCGAAAAATTCCAGCAAAAACCTAACAGCTAGCCATGGTTCTCTCTGGAATTAAATAACTTTTTCCATTGCTTCCAACGTAACAGATGTACTGAGACTAAAGCCGCTTTCAGGACTACCAGCAACCACTGTAAAAGAGTAATAAAGAACACGAGAGGGTTATATGCTCAGTCCATCAAGTCCAAAGAGCAGCGACTTGGTTACCACCAGAATTGAAAAATAGAAAACAGGACCCTGAACAGAAGCGTGTGCTCTATTCCAACTTTCATCATAAAACCTGAGGTAATCTCGTCAGCATCAGACAAAGCTAACCTTTTTGCCAAGAACTTTGCAGCTAATTATACCCTATGTGACAAATGCTGATCCCCGTATTTTCTCTTGATTCAGAAAACACGTTATGCGGCATGCAAATATATGTGCGTGATGTTGCCAATCTAATCAGAAACTTTCATTCCAGTAAAGAAATTGGTCTTGATGGCATTCCAATTATAGTGCTGAAAAAGCTTCAACCAATGCCCCCATACTTATAAAGCCATTTAAGCGTTTTCTTAAATAAAATTGCTTTCAAACACCCTGGAAAATCTCATCAGTATGTCCTGTATTTAAGAATTCAGGTGATCGGCAATCTCCCTCTTAGTAGAGACCAATAAGTCTCCTGTACGTCATGAGTAAGTTGTTGGAATGTGTGTTAAATAGAGAAGTAGTCAACCACCTCAGCAGAAATAACTTTATTTAGCGACATGAAATATGGTTCTCGTTCTGCTAGATCTACAGCAGATGTGTTACGGGTATATCATAGGATTAGCGAATCTCTCGTCGGAGGCTTCTTCTATGGCAATTGCTCTTGACATGTCAAAGGTCTGTGATAGGGTATGGCATAAAGGTCTACTCCATGAGATCTCCAGCTATGGTATAGCTGGAAATGTCTTCTCAATTATACAATCATTTCTCTTTGATAGGTTTATAAGAGTAGTAGTTGATGGGCAGAAATCAGAAGCTCATAATATTAATGCTGGAGTCCCCCAAGCGTCGATCCTGGATCCAACACTCTTCCTGATCCACATCAACGATCTTCCAAATCACATCATTATTTCATTCGTAGACATTTATGCCGACGATACTACCATCTATAGAAGCATATCAAAGGCCGTAAACGATCAATTTCTCCCTGATACTCTCTCCTCTGATCTTGTGCATGTGATACAATGGAGAAAAAAGTGGCTGGTTATTTTTAATGCATCTAAAACCAAGCTTCTATCTTTACATCACCAACCCTATGATCCCTATCTGACATTAATTGAAATGAATCGCTCTCGTCTTGGGAAGGCTCCATGTTTTGACAAGCTTCTGAGCTTGACGTTTACGCCTGATTTAAAATGGAACACGTACATCAAATCCGTTGCCACGGTCGCTGAAAAAATGGTTGAATCCTTCTATCGATCCAATAGATATCTACCTGCTGATGCAATTCTCTAGCAATACAAGAGCCAGGTATGTCCACGGATAGACTATTATTGCCACATCTGAGCAGGAGCTGCTAGAAATAGTTCAAAATAGACTTCGTAGCCTAGTAAAGGACGCCCTTTTCTCTTTCCTGCAACTTCTTTCTCACAGAAGTGACGATGCGAGCCTGTCTCTGCTTTATCGTTATTTTCATGGAAAGTGCTAGTCTTAGCTCCAGTCTATGGTCCCCCTCGCCAAACATTCACTCGTCTAGCTGAAAACACTATCAATAATTCCCCCCACTCTTTATCTGTGCCTAAACCTAAACGTAGATTCTATGACTAAAACTTCTTTATTAGAACTGCACACCTGTAGAAGTCTCTTCCGTTTACCTGCTTTCCAGCTGACTACAATATGGTCGCCCTTAAGTCCAACGTAAACAAATTCTTGATGAGCAGTTCCTCTTTAAGCAATCCAATTTTCCAAATGTACACTATTAACGATTACTATGATATTGTCCCATTGACTACTATACACTCTTTAACACTTATCCCCTGGGTCTTGATAAGTGATGACTCTTTTGAAAAAGAAAAAAGATGATCACGCATCGGAGTACTTGCAAAAATATATATTTGTTCCAACAAATACTTACCAATAGCTGCTTAATGAAATCGTTGGAAATTGACAATAGTGCTTTTCTAAACAACACCCCACACACATATTTGGGATTTTCAATGTACTTTCCCTACGCAACTGTCCGAGGTTAAGTAAACTTCCGATTGTTTTTTAGATGACTTTATATGAGATGATGATCCAAGTTTACATCAACTGAACTTCCCAAGATTTTACGTTTGTGACGTTGAGATTTGGCGCGTTTGAACGAATTTCGTTTGGTTCAATGATATCAAGAGTGTTGTCTTTGAGCTATGCAATACTGTTCTTGGATCTATCGATCTCCCCGCCATATGATTGCAATATTTATTGATCTACGTCTCAGCTATTTACAACATGGCCGTTTGCAAGTTCAATTGAAACGAATTTTAAATGATCCATTCTTTGAAATAATCAAATTTTATCTAATTTCTACCATTACCGATTATCACGATGTTGTCTAAGAGGCCACCTGACACTCATAATTATTAGTAAAAGACACCTGTAAATGCATAACATTGGTTTAAATCGCAATTCTCAGTGCATGAGGTTTTATTAGAATTTTATATTTTTACCACAAAATTGTAATTTCCTGTAATAATATTTCCGATCATAGAAATCATTATTTTCACTTTGACAAAATTGATAAAAGAACAACGCCGATAGCCATTAGTCGCGTGCTCTCGTGTAATGAATGAATTCGTGAATGTAGGATTGACATGAAATTCTTAAAGATAAACTAAAATGACCGAAAAATGGGCTGAAATGACTTAAATAAATAAAAAAGTAAATGATTTAGAATAACTTTAATGAACTTTATGATGAATTGAATGACCTTAAGAATGACTTGAATGCTTAAAAAATAACGGGAATCCTTCAAAAACAACTTGAATGATCTGGAGAATGACTTGAATGGCTTTGAGACTGACTGGTTGTAAAGTGGGTGATCATTTTACATTAAATTAATACAGAAAAAGTGATCCCCCACTTTATATCTCAAAGTTACAAACATAAGTACAGCATGTAGTTAGACAGACACTACACGTTGATCTTGGCCAAAAGGCCAAGAAAAGGGTATTTATTTGCTCCCCCAACGAGCAAATTAGGCACAAGGCCGATTTTTAATGTGAGGAGTGAAGGGGAAATGGGGGCCAACTCCCCGGGGAGTAGGGGAGCTGGATAGTGACAATTGGTAGAAGGGTTGTCCCTACATTGACCAAGGTTTTCCCCACATAGGGTATTTGCTTGCAGTATCTGCCGGAGCAGATACTACACTTTTTTCTTGGCCAAGAGGCCGAGAAAAGCTTAAAAAGCTAAGAACAGTATCTATTAACAACAGACCTCTGATCTTAACCAAAAAGGCCAGGCACAAAAGTGTTACGGACAGACCGACCGACGGACCGAGTGACATATAGAGTCGCTTCCACGCGACTAAAAAGAGTTTTTCATCTAAAGGTATCTTAAAAATAGAACCCAATTATATGCACTCATTTGCTAAAATATTGCCTGTCTATTAAGGACACAAGCTAACGATATATTCGTAGATCCCTAATAAATATAGGATTTTCCCTTATCTTGGTGCGACACTTACCTTCGACAAGTATAGCAAGTTTTCTACGAACGTGCAAGTTTTTTTTCCGGTTACATATGTATCCTGCTTAAGCCAGATGATTTTAACAGTGTTGTGTGTGTTTGTTTCTTAATTTTGAGGAAGCTACCACAACATAATTCTTATGGTATTTCTAAATAGCAACCCATCTGCTACTGACCACGCTCAACACATCTGGTACTGATCAGGTTCAACACATCACATCTAGTACTGACCCGGTTCAACGACCTTAACGTTAGTGATCTTAGGTGAACCGCATATTGACGCAATTATACCGTATATTAAGATTATGCCGTAATAAAGATCCAACTACATTTCATTTATGTTCTCTATCTATATATATTTTTAATTTACTTATCATTTTGTTTTTGCTGGGGATAGGGCATCCTACATGATACCAGTCATTCACACGTTATCGTAGACATTCCAACCGAGAGATCGTTTTATGCTTCCAACAATCTCTGTAAATGCAACTGTTTGTATCTCTTTCACTTAATTCACTGGGTATATTCACCAAATAGTTTGTTTTAAATAATAGTAAAATGAAAATAATTATTTTTCATGTATTTGTATTCATGCAACATATACATAACCAGATGTATATATGCATATGTATGTATTAATTATTCAAAAGTTAGTTTGTGTTCATTTGTCATCAAATATACCCTGTTTTGTGAGTGTGTATTATTTTGAAAAGGTACAGAGTAAGAAAGTGTGTTCAATTCTTGAGTTGATCCGATAAAATAAAAGCTGTCATTTCTTCATTCTCCTCTAAGGTGACGCCGCATTGAATAATGCCTCGACTGCAAGACGCCACTCAGCTGTCGATCCCACACCCAATTTGTATAACCCCTGGTACAATTTGTAGATTACCGCCCTGTTTGCCTGCCGCCCAGTCCTCGGGATACATTAAACCCTATTATTAATTCGCAATCCGAGGCTCCGAAGCTATTTAACTAGATTTCGTTCTGAGAAGAGTTTATATTTTCTCAGCCATTTTGCAAGGGTTACACGTGTAAATATAGCATTCGGAAATACATACATGAATGCATTCATAGGCATAAATAAATACACCTACATACATACATACATACATACATACATACATACATACATAATGGCTTCCTTCAGTCTTGACAGACTATGGATACCGACTGCAAGGGTGCCTGCGCGTGAAATTTATGTCGCAAGAGTTGCGCAATCCGCAACCGCGTATCTCCTGAGTCGTGATTGTTGAGTACCAGTGGCAAATGGAGGTTTGGGACGACTGGAAACAATGCCGAGATAAGCAGGGAGCACATACAGCGCTTAGAATTCCCAAATGGCTACCCATCTAGTACTAGCCAGCCTTAACGTTGCTTAACTTCGGTGATCTGATGAGAACCGGTGTGTCAAAGTGATTTTGCCGTGCACACATACATACATACATACATACATACATACATACGTACACTTACAGAACCAGAGTGAACGGATTATATGTCTCTTGCCCAAACATAACGTACATATCCACATTAAAAGATTACTCTTTATAAACTAACTAATATATTCCTAATCAATTAACGACAATGATTCAAAATATGGAATCCAGTTCATTCCACAAAAGCAATTTCATAAAACACGTGACCAACATCGTGTCTTATCCCTAGATACAAATTAAGTACAATGATACATAAACGAGCTTTCGACAAACATCGAATCATTCAATTAAAATTTAAAAGTTGGTGTAGAAATATTTTGGAACTACTAAATTTAAAAGACTGTATTTTTAACACCTGGAAGTTATATCAGATATGCTAATAGCTTAAGCGATCGCATTTAAACTCAGCAGGGTTTCTTCAATAATCGCGGCAGAGAGGCGCTCGTAGACCCAAAGTAATTCACGATTGTCACGAGATAGTACGTCATAAATAGACTCCGACTGTTGAGAAAGTACCATGTACTAGCTGGAACCAATCACCCTACTCATCTTCACGACAATCGGTGCGGATACTAATCCGACGAGAAGACCGGCGTATTTCGATCGCTTGCAAATTTTCACTGCAGTTGATTTAATGGTATCATTTATTAAATAATATTTCATTAAATAAATGCAATGTTTTAAATTTAAAATTATAACTATCTTTATAAAAATGTGATTTTTCCGGAATATTTATTTTGTCAAATATCATAGCGTATGTGCATCAAGTTTTAGTTTTAATATTTTGCTATTGTTAAAAGTTATTTTGTGTAATATTTATCCCTTAATAAAATAATACGAGGTGTTTGTCTGTTTATATAAACTATGTGTTTTCGTTCGTAAGCATTGTAAAGTTGTTGCTTACTGTAACTTAAATTTTATTTCTTTTCTAATATCTCAATAACATGCTATTTTTCATAGCTTTGAAGTTTTAAATGATCATTTCTCTTTGACAAAAGTGTTCTAAAATGACAAGGTCTCTTTTTGGCGATTTGCACATGTTTTTTTAATATCTGATAAAAAGTAATCGCCTAAACTAAGCGGAGAATTATATTCTAGATGAAAAGTTGAAAAAGTTAGTAATTTTAACTCCAAGACGACTGGTTTTCCATTGTAGGCATTACAATCAATCCGTATCCCCCTAAATCTCACACTAATCTATTTCCGTATCCTATGTATATTTCTATTGCATCTTTTAACTGTTGTTCTGATCATTTTTCTTATCCAAATTGATAGAAACAATTAGTTTTGATACTATAAAATTACATACCGTATACTTTTTACTTTTTTATGAGAGGAAGAATTATCTTTTTTTATTTTTACTTTAGAGAGAAAAATAACTTTATTTAAGTAGATACTTAATTTGTACATTATACACATATATATATATATATATATCTTTATTGGGTAGACACTTATCTATGATTTATTCCTGTACATCATATTATGTCTACATTGAATACTTATCAATCATAGTTTATATTCATGTCTAAAATTATGTTATTAAGCTGATACTCCATATTTGACCCCTTCTCTTATGTAGACTTTGATAAATAATAGTGCTTGTTTTTATGAACACTATATTTAATGTTTAAATTTTATTTTGGTTCTCTCTAACACTTTCAACTATTCTTAATCTACTAATGTTTTTTTATCAATCCACTAATTATATCTTATTCTTTCTTTAAATCTAATGTATAGATAATGACCTAAAATATATTTCATTATTAACCCCTCTTTTTTTCATCCGAGGGCAATTATCCTAATTTTATCCTAATTTTAGTTCTCGCTGAGGAGTGTGGCTTTCTCAAACATATCAATCCTTAGTACTAACTAAATTAATGATAACTACTCTTATGGGGTGTAGAAATAACTGGTTTGAAATACGCGCGAGGCTACTCCTCTCCGTGTTAATGGACACAAAGATCATCAATCAAGGAGAATGAAAACTTTGATATTTTATCTTTGTTGCTAACATGATACGTCTTGGCAACAAACAAACGGACGAGGGTGGCCTCCTTGGTTCTAGTCAACTTTCTTAGATTTCTTGACTTACCTGCTTGTAAGCCAAAGTTACTTAAGAAGTAGATAGGTCCTGCCTCACGTTCATACTCCTTTTACCTAGTTGAGACCCACGGTTTCAGCATGAGACACCCAGTACTTGGCCTTGTTTCCTGACTAGGGCAATGAAAGCCGTCTCCCAATTCTGTTTCAATCGCTACCCATAAAACTCGGCATCTTGGGGGTGTTTAATTGACACATATATACACGCGCTTAGACTAGGCAACAATTGTTTCGGAGGTTTGGGGGATGCCGATTTGACTCTTTGGCTGCTGTATTCCGAGTGTAATTACGAGATCACTAAATTTTTGATAGCGCTTAAAGCGGTTGCTCTATCATCAGTTGCATAATATCGGAATGTTTTTAGTGCCATGTCGCGGATGGGAAATGTCCCCGCACTCACCTCCGATGAGCTTTCTCGAATCTACAAGTCTATGGACGAAGAGGCGGCTGATTGCCTGATTATGTTACATGTTTGATATTATGAACATCCAACTTGTCCAACACCTCTCACCCTAAAACTATAAAATCAAATAACAGCTACATCAATAACCCACTTTAGCATGTCTGGTTATCCCCAACTTTGCCGTAAACACTCAGACAGACACATGCACGGACTTGGAGTAACATTCCCCCCTTTAGATTTTATGCGCCTTAGACAAAACCTACAACATCGAATTAGTTACTTACATTTTTCTACCGTTCTCCTTTATATTGGTCTGTACTCTAATCAGTCATATCTCTGACAATATAGAGGCAGGACTCTCCTTAGATATCAGAGCCCATGTTCACCAAAGTAATTGGCGTGGATTCTCTAGTTAAGTAGACGCAACTGATAGAATCGCACGTAACTTTTTTATATCCCATTCCCTGCCACAGGCAGCAACGTTCTCGACCCGTCTCCCAAATTGGCAGTCCTACTTCTAGACTTATTTATAACCAATATTTCTGAGGTTTGTGTAACAACTGCTAAATGCACACTTGTGAATGTTGATCATGTCATAATAATAGACATCATCATAAATTCTCGACTTAAAAATAAAAGTCATTACTAAAAATGCCAAAGTACTACAAGAAGACTGATTGGGAAGCCACTAATAATCACACATGAGATGCTCCATGAGTAGATATTTTATCTTTTTCTGCAAAAGATGTAAAAGTGAAGCTACTAAATTGTTCAAAGTAGTAATTTAAGTGCGTATCAAACTTCCTGTCCTCAATAGTTCACTGCTACTTGCGCAGTTGCAATTGCTCAAAGTAAGCATGCACACCGCAGATTTATCCGACATATCCAGCAGAAATGGAAAAAAGTATAAAGAAGCTAGAAAAAATTATAAGAACGAAATAGCTGCAGCCAAGAAAAGATTTACAGCATCCACCAGAAATCGTATCAAGTATCAAAAATAAAAACTCGCGATTTCTGGAAAAAATTATAACAGTGTAGTAAATAAAGACCAGTCAACATTTTCCTAATCATGCAACAATCTTGAGATTACTTGCACGGCAACAGAGAAGGCATACCTACTTATCCAACGTGTTGCATCCAACTCTCCTTTGGGTCCAGCAAACCACTTCCTCCCAGATTGTTCTTTTGCGGACAGAAATCATACTCGATGATTTGAAAATCATCTTTTCAAAGGTGCGCGATATCATAAAAAAACCCGACACATCAATGGACGTATTTGGGCCTGATCTCATCCCAAATATAATATTTAAAAACGCTCTGCTGAAGTTGACTCGGTTCTATCCAAACTCTTAAAGAACTGTCTTATCGAATGTTGATTTCCAAACTGCTGGAAAATTGTTTATGTGGTGCCAGTTTACAAAAACTCTGGTGAAAGAACTGACCCAGTAAATTATCGCCCTTTAGGCTTATCTTTAGCTTCGCTAAAATTTCGAGTCGATCAAGCACTAGTTCACCATTTCATGGATGCTAATCTTTTCGAATAGCAGTATGGATTTAGGGAATCCGTTCTAGTGCAGATATACCAAATTATAATCACTGAACGTATTTAACACGCACTGGATAAGGCAGTATATACTAGGGCAGTAGCTCTAAATATATATAACGCATAAGCCAGTGTATGCCACGATGGTCTTCCCAGGAAAATAAAATCATATGGTAATACTAGACGAATATTAAACATAATTAAATCTTTCTTAAATATGAGAAAATTCCAGATTGCCATTAATGGTCGCAAATTGCATGATATAAATGCGGGTTTCGACCTTTATAATTTCTCATATTCATAAACGACCGCTCTGATAAAATTTTCACCGAGGGATATATATGCTGATGACACTACGCTCTATTACAGGCACGAGGGGAAATGAATGCACACATATGCAAGGAAATGGCTAAAGCATTAGAGAAAGACCATCGGTATGTAATGGAATAAGGATGAATGATATATTCAATGCTGCAAAAACTAAGCTTCTTTTCTCTAATGATTACAAGAAACCTCAACCCCTAATAAATATGGCTAACGTTACACTAGCTGAAATCTCTTCGGTCAAATTCCCTGGCTTAACGTTCACAGAGAACAGTACATTGATAGCATTGTCAAGTTTGCTGCGAAAAAAAGTGGGTTCTCTCTACCGCGTTAGAAAGTTACTTACGCCTGATAGTATTCTGCACCTCGACAAGACCACCATTCGCCCCTGCCTGGAGTATCGTTTCACAGTTTAGCTGATGTATCTCTCAGTCCTAGACAGAATCCAGAAAATAGTCGCGTACCTAATAAGTCCCGCATTACCGACCTTACTCCAACCTCTGTTCCATCGACGAAATGCTGCATCTGTGTGCATATTTTACAAGTGTCTTAATGGAAAGTGCTCCGACGAACTCAAGGTACTTGTCCCCCTACTACGCATATACCCCGACTAACCCAACAAGCAGCAAAATCCCACCCCTACACTGTAGAGGTTCCTAGATGTCAGAAAAACTTCTACTCGAATAGTATCTTCCCTCGAGCTCAAAGACTTTGGAATTCCCTCCCGGATCCTTACTTCCATTACTGTACTGACATGCAGAAATTAGGGTGTCAATTGAACAGACATCTTGCTGCTCAACTCCCCACGTAGTATCTCTTCAAAATTTGTCCCAAAATTGTTTGTGGTTTAAAACAAAAAAAATCCATGACGATGCATATAACATCGAATGCTAACGTTACTGCGTTAATCATGTCTTCAAGCGTCATTTTACACCTGAAAGAGAAAGAATGAAAGAAAGAAATCATAATCAAAATTTATTTGTTTTGCTTCCATTTGAAATAATCACACAACTTTAATTGCATGAATAATTAATTTCATTAAAAAAAAACAAGTTTCTGGTAAATTAATTATTTATTAGTTTTGTTCTAATATTTAAATAAGTTTCAATTTTAATTTCATGTTATAAAGGTATACGCAATTTTGAATATCTGTACAAGAAACAAACCTTCAGAACTTCATAAATTATCTTCCAGATCATATTATGAAAATATTCGTTTAAACCTATGCAGACGACGCACAGATTTATGGCAGTACTTCAAAGTGATGATCAAAAAAATGGCTTGTTATTTTTAAACCAAAATTATTTTTTTGACTACCAACGTCAAGATCCTTATTTCTTCTCAGTCAAAATAAATGCCCACATTTTAGATAAGTTTTCGGAATTGAATTTCGCCTAAAATCGAAGCCTTACATCATATATGTTGCTAAAGTTAATAGAAAATAGTTGAATCATTGTACCATTTCAGAAATTACTCACTCTAAACCTAAAGTTAGATTCCATTAACAAAGCTTATTTCTTAGAACTGCACGCGTATGGAACTTTCATCCGTTTGCCTGCTTTCCATCTGACAACAATTTGATTGTCTTCAAGTCAAATGCAAACAAATTCTTGATGAACCGTCCTCCTAAGTAATCCAATTTACAAAATTTCCACGACTTATGTATACCCATTAACCATTATCCTCGAGTGACCTCCGGGCCTAGATAAGTGGTGTGAAAAATCCTCTTTAAGAATGAAGGCCAGATACGTTCTAAAATAAAATACTGCTGTTACATCTTGAGAGGTGTCATTTGATGTCACTCTTTCTTGCATTGTCAGAGTAATAAATCGATTTCGAAACTAGTGAGGTGTTCTTAGTCTATTTCATCGTATTATTATATTCAAGGTATGTGGTTGACTTAATTCTAATCTCTGTAATACATTTACAGCAAACACTCGTCTTGCTATTATCACAGCAAAGAATTTCATTCCTCTCTCTCTCTCTCTCTCTCTCTCTCTCTCTCTCTCTCTCTCTCTCTCTCTCTATCTATCTTGCTCAATATCAAAAACCTAAACGGATTTCTGTGGACAAATATACTTTTTGAGCTAAAACATACTACGAGCCCACTTCCCAACCGAACACATCTTGGCTAATCAAGCCCACTTAAGTAATATTCTACCCATTTTACAAATTGTTTCCAATTTTTACGTGGTTGGGCTCCCCGGACAATTGAGAAAATCCGTAAATATTTTTCTCGAGTGCTTCCGAGTTTTGATAGGTAGAAGACATTCGGTAAATTACAACTTTATTATTAAAGCTTATAAATGTAATTTTATTTTATATATAAGATTCACTGTATTATAAAACATACAAGAATTATTAAAGAAAACGACGTAAGATTTAATAATGTTGATATTCTCCTACTTTATATTTATTTAAAGTGTATATAAAATACAATGGATAACTGTAACAAATCATTATAAAATGAAAGAAATGCCTGATAGAGGTTAAATAGCAACGAGTATGAATCACAAGATGAAATCTATATATCTTTCCGGCAATTATATCGAATCAATCGATTGAAGGGTAGGAGTTAGAGTGAATTACTAACTTGGGATTCGTGTTCATGTCTACATGGTCGAAGTGAGGGGAGGGAGGAAAGGGTTGGAGTAACAATAACATGAAATCCCTAATTAAGTAGGCGCTTATTAGAAAGATGTAGGGTTTAAAAACGGCTAAGAGAAAGCAATATATATAGCTTTATACACTAACATCCCTCATAACGAGGGAATAGAAACCTGTAGAACATTCCTCCTTCTCAATAATTTCCCCAACGACAAAATAGAAGACATTTGTAAGCTTATATACTTCATCCTCACACATAACAATTTAAAATTTAACAATCAAATTTATCTTCAAGTAAAAGGAACCGCCATGGGCACTAAAATGGCCCCTAGCTATGCCAACATTTTTATGCATATGCTAAAAAACAAACTCCTTGAAAACTTCCCCCTCAAACCGTCCCATTATTGCCGATACATTGATAATATTTTTTTTCATATGGCTACATGGACTAACAAACCTAAAGAATACATCAATAATTCACATAACAATATAAAAGTTACCATGGAACACTCATACAACTCCATCCCATTCTTAGACGTGACTATCATACCCCATAACAATAGACTATCTACGTCCCTCTATATTAAACCCACTGACAATCAGACATTCCTCAGTTTCTATAGCAACCATCCATTAAACCTAAAAAAAATGTTATCATTTACAGTTCATGCATACGAAATCAGAAAAACAACCGGGGACAAGCGGACCAACAAAACCTGGATGGGAAACAAGACTAGAAACCCAAATACACAAACATAAAAAAGAAGCCAAAATGATCAACAGGAAGAAATCTATGTGGAGAAAACGGAATATTGGAAATGTAACTGACAGGGAGAGGCTAAACAAGAAACATGAAGAACTGGACCAAAAAATAAAAGCAAAAGAAGCGAGATTGAGACGATATAGATATAAATCTGAACAATGCAAACAAAATAGAACATTTGAAACTAATGGAAGCCAATTCTACCAAAATGTGAACGGAGGAAAAACAAAAGCAGAACAACCAAATCCGACAGAAACAAAACTCTACTGGAGTAAACTATGGGAAGAGCGACGAGATCACAATAGAAATGCCGAGTGACTGAAAGACATGAAAGAAGAGTTACAACAAATAGAAGAAGGAACAGTGAATGAAATCAGCAAGGAAACCCCAAAGAAAACCATAGGAAAAATGGCAAACTGGAGAGCACCAGGGCACGACGGGATACATGCATACTGGTTCAAAAAATTCACAACCTTACACGAAAGGCTAGCCCAAAACCTGAGAAGATGTATACAGGAAGCAAGCGTGCCAGACTGGATGACAAAAGGTAGAACCACACTGCTACAGAAGGACACGGAGAAAGGAACCGTCCCTAGCAACTATAGGCCAATCACGTGCTTACCAACAATGTGGAAGATACTGACAGCACAACTGAGGGAACAAATCTACCACTTCCTGAATAACCGTGGACTCATCCCCGAGGAGCAGAAAGGATGCAAAAAAGGAAAAAGAGGAACACATGACCTGTTATATATAGATCAAAAGATTCTAAAGGAGGTAAAAAGGAGGAGAAAGAATTTAGCCCTGGCATCGATCGACTACAAAAAAGCATACGACAGGATCCCCCAAGCATGGATAATAGAACGCCTAAAAATGTATAAAATACCAAGCAGGATCACCAACGTAAAAGAAAATGCAATGAAAACATGGAGACTGGAAACTTTTTGCAAGGACCGAAAAGGAGCTAGAGACACTAATTAACACTACCAGAATCTTCAGATAAGATATCCAAATGGAATTTGGAATGGAAAAGTGCGCACAACTAGTTATAAGAAAGGGAAAACTGGAAACGACAGCAAGCATGGAACTACCCAACCAAATAGAAATGAGGGCACTAGGGTGTAAGACGACTATAAATACTTGGGAATTCTGGAAGCGAACACCATCAGAGCAACAGAAATGAAAGAGAAAGTTGGAAAGGAATACCTCAGGAGGACAAGAAAACCCCTGGAAACTAAATTATATAGTAGAAACATAATAAAACGTATTAATACATGGGCAGTATCACTAGTAAGATACTCTGGATCGTTTATAGGGTGGACAAAAGAGGAACTGAGACAACTCGACCAGAAAACCAGGAAACTCATGACCATGCATAATGCACTACACCCAAAGGACGATATTGACAGACTATACGTGAAAAGGAAGACGGTGGGAGGGGACTGATCTCTATAGAAGACTGTGTGAAGGACACGACAAAAGGGTAGAAAAATACATAATGCAAAACACTGAAAGAATAATTATGGCAGCGGGAGACACTGAAAAAAACAAAACAAAACAAACAACAAAACGAGAAAAAAGAAGTGGGAAGAGAAACAACTTCACGGAAGATTCATAAGAATGACAAAAGATGAGAATAACGAAAACACCTGGACATGGATGCGAAAAGGTCATATAAACCGATAAACTGAATCTCTAATAACTGCAGCACAAGATAACTCGATAAGAACAACCATATTAAAGCAAGGATCGAGAAAACACAACAGCAAATGCAGACTCTGTGGACAAAGATACGAAACGATAAACCATATAGTAAGCGAATGCAGCAAACTTGCCCAAAAACAATACAAAAACAGGCATGACCAAGTGTGGAGGGTGGTACACTGGGAATTGTGTAAACGACTGCATTTTGAGCGTACAGACAAATGGTACAAGCATAAACCTGCAACAGCACTCGAAAACAATAACCACAAAATCCTATGGAACATGGACATACAGACGGGCAAACCCATCCAAGCAAGAAGACCAGATGTCGTAATAATTAACAAAATCCTGTCAAATCGTAGAATTTGCTGTCCCAGCTGATCACAGGGTGAGTATGAAAGAAAAAGAGAAACGAAGCAAATACACAGAGCTAGACAAAGAGTTAAAAGGGATTTGGATGATGAAGAAAGTCCAAATAGTACCGATAATAGTAGAAGCACTAGGAACAATCCCGAAAAACTTCGAAAAAAGAATGTCAGAAATTGGAATCAGATCAATAACTGCAAAAGTACAATGGCTAACGATAAGGAAAACGACTGAAATATTAAGGAAAACCCTTGAATGAGGAGAATAATACAAGACAACCTAACGAATAAGCGTTACAAGGAATGAAGAACACCGAAACTGCATATTTACAAGTTCTACACCCCAATCATGCATTCCCCCCATTGTTTCATCACCGATCCCCCCCCAAAAAAAATGATACCAAAGGACCGTGTAGGGTCAATAAGGACTGAAAGACCGAGGAGCGAGCGCCAACCAGACCTCGGCTGGACAAGCGC
Source organism: Euprymna scolopes (assembly GCF_053919585.1). Lineage (NCBI taxonomy): Eukaryota > Metazoa > Mollusca > Cephalopoda > Sepiida > Sepiolidae > Euprymna > Euprymna scolopes. The sequence goes on from NC_136486.1 coordinate 144,237,989, forward strand.
AAAGAGAACTGGGACCTTGGGGAGGCTGAGTGCCACTCAAATCCCATTATAAACCAATGGCCACTACCAGCGAGAAATCAATGGTAAGCGGCTGTTGCGATGATGTAAATTCAGTTGCAAATGCTATCGAAGGAAGTGGAGAGGGCTGGACGTCTGGGGAGACTTGTTGTTATTCAGCTTCCAGAGAATACCATAGGTTTCCAATCAGATCGTTTGTTGACTTGTGTGAAAGCTCCATGTGAGCCAATAATATTTTATAAATATTGTCATTAGCATCAATACACACAAAGTGACTTTCGAGACAAAAGCACATACATTTAAGTATCTGCTCTGATATTATCCTCGGTCTGTGTATGAGAATTCCTTCGGGACTGAGACAATTTTCCTTCAGGACCGAGGCTATTTGTATTCTCATTTATATATTAACTAATTTTAATTTTATTGATTTTATTATTATTATTATTATTATTATTATTATTATTATTATTATTATTCACTTATTTATTTATTTATGTATTTATCTATGTTCGTCCCATCTTTATTGAGGGAGAGACGGAATTTACTCACCATTAAAAAAGCCGACAATGTCTCTAACTCTGCCCTCTTCAGTATTTTTATTATTATTATTATTATTATTATTATTATTATTATTATTATTATTATTATTATTATTATTATTCACAACTAATAGTTACTTTATTTTTACAGTTTAACAATTTCATTTCTATTCCATTATACATATTGAAATCAATTGCATCTCATTTTTGCCGTTTCAATTAAACGCTTTTACGTTGAATAATAAACATAAAAAAAACATTAAAAAGCACAATCTGCTTCCACAAACGACTAAAATAATTCATGTGAACTTTTTCGAACATGATTGCTAGGAATGAACCCTGTCTACGCTACAAGTCTCCAGTTCTTTCAACGGTTTTCTTTCTCATTTCAATACCTTTTTGAGGTCCGCTTGAAATATAAAAAATAACAATAAAAATATTAAATACAAAAAGTAACATCATTTTTCATGCTTCAAGAAACCCTCATAATCTTTAAATATATATATATATATATATATATATATATATATATATATATATATATATATATATATATATATATATATATATATATATATTTCGGAACACAATCTCGCAAATTATATCAATATGTAGACACAATTATCTATGGTATGAGTTTCTAAGAGATTCATTGATCTAGATTTTCTTGATCTTTTTCAGTCCAAGTAGTGTACCTATTTACTATGCCTCCTCACGGGACAGAGTTAGACACCAGGGTCATTTTGTAACGTGGAGAAAAGGTACAAAAATAAAAATTGTCTCAGTCGTGAAGGATTTCTCCTCCACCGAAAGAGAATAAGAAAATGAAGTGCAGCATCTGAAGAACAGATGGTATTTATTTGCTCCCCCACCGAGCAAATTAGGCACAAGGCCGATTTTTAATGTGAGGAGTGAAGGGAGGTGGAAGGGAAAAAGGGGACCAGCTCCCGAGAGGTGGGAAATGGGAGCTGGTTAATGGTCAGGCATGTGGGGTTGCCCCCACATCTGGTCTTTGTTAGTCATAGCTAGTCATAGCTAGTCATAGCTTGCAGCATCTGAAGAACAGATGGTATTTATTTGCTCCCCCACCGAGCAAATTAGGCACAAGGCCGATTTTTAATGTGAGGAGTGAAGGGAGGGGGAAGGGGAAAAGGGGGCCAGCTCCCGAGAGGTGGGAAATGGGAGCTGGTTAATGGTCAGGCATGTGGGGTTGCCCTCACATCTGGTCTTTGCTAGTCATAGCTAGTCATAGCTTGCAGCATCTGAAGAACAGATGGTATTTATTTGCTCCCCCACCGAGCAAATTAGGCACAAGGCCAATTTTTTATGTGAGGAGTGAAGGGAGGGGGAAGGGAAAGGGGGACCAGCTCCCGAGAGGTGGGAAATGGGAGCTGGTTAAAGATCAGGCATGTGGGGTTGCCCCCACATCTGGTCTTTGCTAGTCATAGCTAGTCATAGCTTGCAGCATCTGAAGAACAGATGGTATTTATTTGCTCCCCCACCGAGCAAATTAGGCACAAGGCCGATTTTTAATGTGAGGAGTGAAGGGAGGGGGAAGGGGAAAAGGGGACCAGCTCCCGAGAGGTGGGAAATGGGAGCTGGTTAAAGGTCAGGCATGTGGGGTTGCCCCCACATCTAGTCTTTGCTAGTCATAGCTAGTCATAGCTTGCAGTATCTGCCGGAACAGATACTACACTTTGATCTTGACCAAAAGGCCAAGACAGTCCAAGTAGTGTAACTGACAAGAGCAGTTTGTTACTTTTAACATATTTAAAAGTAACATTTTTTTTTACTATTTCTCCCTTGTTACATTTTAAATGAACTGCCTTCCATTTTATTTAGTCGCCTGCTTTTATAAGCTCAGTGGTCAGAATTTTACTTCATACCTTAAAATAAAGACTTACATCAAATCGGTTGCTGAGGTTAGTCAGAAAATAGTTAGACCATTCTACTATCCCCAATATAACTTACTCCGGTTGTAATCCATTTTTATTAGAATTATACTAATTATAATTATACCATATTTTGTGACTTTCCACTCTAGCACTATTTCAGAATTGATAAATTCATGTTCGACGCTTCTTTGCTGTATCGACAATTTTATGGTTGGTGTTCAACTGATCTCCAATCTTGGTTTTCTCGTAAAGCATTCACACAAACAGTACATATAACTATAACAGCTGCAATATATTTCTATTTCTCTTGTGTACTTACAACAAAATTTTCATGAACACAATTTATTTCACGGAGTTTTCCATCTATGGAAAAATCCCAGGGGTTGCTTTCCAGTTGACTACAACATGGACGTTTAAAGGCTAATGTTGACAAAGTCTTTTTAAGCCATCTTTTAAAAAATAAAATTAATTCATTTATTTCACCGTTTCTAGTCTTTCTCATGTGTTGCTCGTCACCCACCTGATAATCTCATTAACTCTTATCTTCACTTTGGAATTTGATAAGCGGCAAGTTGAGAGTTAAAAATAGAATTGTAAGAACCTGTATCATATCATAAGTTATACAAAATATGGGTTAGCGAATGGGAATGATACAGCAAATAGAAAGTTGTTTTTCGAAAATGACGTATCGTACTATTACATAGAAAAATAGATTTGCTATGTATATATATATATATATATATATATATATATATATATATATATATATATATATATATATATATATATACTAGCATGGGTGCCCGGCGTTGCCCGGGTGTTTGGAGGTGTATGCTGAGCAAAAAAAAAAGGGGGTAATTTTTTAAAATTTGACCCCTATTATGACCCCTGAAAATTTATTGTTTTGGGCTCAAATCAAGTTATTAAGTTAGATCCATGTCCACGGAAGCTATATCTAAAATTTAAAGTGTGTAGACCCAAAATTGTTGGAGAAGTTTGGTAGAGTTCTCAAAGCTCAAATCGTTGAACTTTGACCCCTTAATCGCCAAATTTCTGGCTAAAAACCGATCACATAGATTTTTCCAAATCTCAGTACCCTGTATATCAAATTTCGAGTCTGTAGACTAAAAATTGACAGAGTTATTTCGTAGGAAAATGTACACACACACACACACTTTCACTTTTATAGATATATAGATTTAAAATTTGAGTCTGACAGAATGACAAAATTATATTGCAAACCGATATATTAAACAAACGAACTTCAAAGAGACAAATGAACACATAAGTAAAAACAATTTGTATTAGAAAACATTTATTATTCCACGTCTTTTTTTTACAGACCTGACGACTGAGGTTCGCTCTTAATAAAAATTGTTTTTTATAGTCTTAATTTTGACTTCCTTTTTCATAAAAAACTAAAAAAAAAATCAAGAAAGAAAAGAAATTTAATTTTATTTTTTCATTAATTTCTTTCTGTGCAAAGCAATTCTTTCAAACTTACTCTGTTTCCAAAATGTTTTTATTTTATTCCCCTCCCCCTTCATTCATTTTCCTCCGCATCCTGGCAAGATTACTGTACACATAGATTCGAAAAAATAGTCAAAAACAAATATATAAATAAATGTTATCAAAGGCAAGATAAGTTACTTTTCTACCTAACTGGATATCTTTTTTGTGTTTTTATTCAATGTAATATATTTATTCAGCTCGAAAAACATACAGTGTTTACCGATGTGTTGGAAAATTCAAGATGGCGTCTCACACCCTCTTTAACACCGTAAGTTTGGGAAAAGGTGTTATAAATAAAAAACTATACAAAATACTATTAAAAACCCGCCGAATATATGTCAACCTATGTCACGGTAACATATATTGAGCGAGTTTTTAACAGTATTTTAACAGGGCACATCGTAAAAACTGACCCATTAATTTTCCTGAAGTAAAAACTATATCGTTTTTAAACTTTTAAAACTGTACATTATAAAAAGAAAACTGTTCGAGTGATTTTTTTTTTTTTTACATGGGTGTCACCACTTATCAAGGCCCAGAGGCCACTCAAGGATAAGGGTTAATAGGTATACATTGGTCATTGTGATTTTAGCATAGTAAACAGTGGGAATTTTGTAACTTGGATTACTTGAAAAAGAAAACTGTTCGAATGATTGAAAATGAAAACAAAATAACAATGTAAATATATTGATAAGAAAAAAACAAAAACAAACGAAGTTTCCGTTTCAGGAACCCGAGTTTAATTTTATGTCGTAATCATTCAACTCGTTAGCGGTTTTATTCAGCGATTAGGGATAACCATACGACATATCTAATTACCAAAGCGATTTTTAAAAAAAAAATTTTTTTTTATTAAAACTAAACCTGTTTAGTTTTAATGAACCAATTTTTTTAAAGCCAACGCTTTAGTTATTTTGAGAGCGTGCAACTGCACCCGAAAGGTTGATTAGGAAACTCCAAATCCTTTTATGACTCGGAAAAAAAGGGCTTTTTATCGGCTTAAATGATAAACTAATGTTAAATATTAGTATTTGCCATCGATTCTGAAATAAAATGAAATCCTGACATTGTGATCATTTTTGCAGGTGTTATGTGCCAAATATTGAAATAAGAATGTTTAAATTCAATTATTGTAATTTAAGTCTTTAATTTTAAAGTCGATTTTATTTATAAAATATCTTTTTAGAAATCAATCTCAAAAACAATCTGAACAATAAATCTCTTTTGTTATGGCTAAGTTTTTGTCAAGGGTAGAAATTATAATAGACAAGTATTCATCCATGATGACATTTTACCGATTTTCTGGTTTACAGGTATTCTTGCTAAATTTCTTCGAAAGAATTGACATAAACAATACTTCAACTAAATACGTATATTTCATGCAATAATGACTTATTTCTTCTGACTTTTCCTAAACTAAACATAAAACATCGGTTAGGGTTAGTTTAACATTCTGTAAAAGTACCTTCCGTTTTTTTTTTGTTTGTTTTTTTTTTGTACTTCTGCAGAGAAGGTAAAAAACCGATAAAAACTGGATATATTTTTCGTGTTTTTATTCAAATTAACATGTTTATTCAGCTCGAAAAGAATACAGTGTTTACCGATGTGTTGGAAAATTCAAGATGGCGTCTCACACATTCTTTAACACCGTAAGTTTGGGAAAAGGTGTTATAAATAAAAAACTATACAAAATACTATTAAAAACCCGCCGAATATATGTCAACCTATGTCACGGTAACATATATTGAGCGAGTTTTTAACAGTATTTTAACCGGTTTTTTATTTATTACACCTTTTTCCAAACTTACCGTGTTAAAGAGAGAATCGGCCGCCATCTTGAATTTTCCAATACATCGGTAAACACTGTATGCTTTTCGAGCTGAATAAACATGTTAAATTGAATAAAAACACGAAAAATTTGCTTTTCATAACATTTATTTGTTATATATTTGTTTTTTTGCAACTTATTCGAATCTATGTGTACAGTAATACAAACCCGAAATGAATTTAAGACCACGAGTGAAATGAGAAAAAGAAGTCAACGGGTTTGGTTGCCATAACAACGTGACGGTAGTGAACGTGTGTGTGTGCGTGTGTGCGCGTATTTCGTGTAGTTTAGTTTCGTATAATAGTTTCGTATTTTTTTTATTTGTAAATAACAAGTTATTAAAAAATTAAACCCTTCCAAGATGGACAATAAATAAAGCCATAATATTTTATGGTAAAGGTAAGAGCGTAGAAACGATTGTTTTTTTAGGAGATGTGATTATTGGATTAACCAATCAGAAATCGTCTGTGGCACACACATCTGTTTTTATAGATATATATATATATATAGAAGATAGATATAGATATAGATAGATAGAAGATAGAAGATAGATTAAATGTTAAATAGATTTTGTAAATAGTACAGTTGAAATGATTAGAATATTTCCAATATGTAATAAGGTCGAGGTAATTAGTTAAAGAGATTTAATATAATGTGATATGCAAATGCGCATAAGTCATTCGATATGGGGGTGGTTTGTAGAATAGTATATAAAGAAATTAGGCAAATATTCTTATGTCTCCTATAACAGAAACATCCTAAAATGGGTTCTAATGTTTCTCTACCAGGAGAGATCTACCCTCTTACCTCCTTTCTATTTCGTTGATGATGGAGAGCTGTACACACAGACAGAAACACACGAACCCTATTACTTTATAAAGATATATATATATATATATATATATATATATATATATATATATTTAAAGGGGTTAGAACAGTAGTCTAAAGAGCAGAGTGTATTTTAATGTGATAGTAAAATCACTAATTTAATTAAAATACAAGAAAAGTACAGTGCTCGTTGTAATTCAGATATATAATAAGCTCGATAGGCAAATATCATAGAACTACTTTCATATTTAGTAAGGTGATTTGTAATTTATAATTCAAATTAAAAATTAAAAATTAAAAATCTGTTTCATAAGAAGGAATACAAGAAAGCTAATAAATTTTACGATCGTTTCGGAAACGATGTTTTTATTGCAATAGACATAAAGTCATGGACAATGATTTTAACATATATTTTTTTTTTCAAACAAAGTCTCCTCATCAGCAAAAATATTGGGTGTTTTTTTAAATAAAAGACACCATAAATAAACCTAGCATTTTTTAAGTAAAGCAGATGTAGCTGTAAAATATTAAAATACAAAAGAAAGTAGTTACTTATTGATGATGATAAGCAAAGTAAGATAAGTTAAGAATAAAAATTAGAATAAAATTATAAAGCTGAATTTAGTTTAAATTTAAGTTTGTAATGATATGTTTTTAAGAAAATTTAACAAATATATGTATTATATATATATTATATATATATATATATATATATATATATATATATATATATATATATATATACCGTTTAATGGTTCGCCTTTTGAAAATCGTAATCATCGTCAAAGCATTCATTTGGATGTTAGATGTAGCTTATAAATGCTCGAAATGTTGTGAACGTCATGGAATATCTTTAACGGCTAGAATACGTTAGTAACGTCTCATTCAAATTAAATATAAGGTTTTAAAAAGTAAAGGGAGAAAAGCCTTTGTTTTGGTTGTCGTGCAGTCTGTGAGGCACTCATTTATCAAGTTTTTTTTGTCGGTCCAATCTTTATCAAGTGGTTGGAAATCATCGCATATCTTACGTCTAATTCGGAAGCAAGATATGGAACAGTTGTGCCTGAATTGGCTTCGACTAAGCTCTTAATTGATCGTTGCCAACATCTGATGGCCGACCACTACGCTCATGATTTCAAGATTTTTGTCGGTGCTACGAAATTTGTAAAACCACCAATGTGCTGAGCGTTCAGTAATGGTTCGTGGTTCAAACTTTACTTTTCGGCTTAGCTTAAATTGAAAGAAGAAAATTTTGCGAATTTGTCTTTCTACCATCTTGTATTCAACATTCTGAACAGAAGGTATAATTGTTTTAAAGCGATTGTAATTTAAACGATTTAAAATTTCGCAAGATCCTTCTTGTCAATCTACTATTATTTTTGTCATTTTTATCCTCTTCCTCGCCTTCCTCTTTTCCTTCCTGATCATCAAATTCGTGTTGCATTCTACCTTTTCCCTTCTTCCTCATAATCCTCAATCTTATTTTCTTATTATTATTTATGCAACTGTCAATCCTAAATTAAACTGGATTTTTACATGACATTCTCCATTTAACTAAAGGGGATCAGTAACTTAGTCACACAAGCACAAGCTCACACGAACACACATACACAGAAAGGGAGAGTAAGAGAGAGAGAGAGAGAGACAGATAGAACGAGAGAGAGGAAGAGAAAGAGAGAGAGAGTGAGAGCGAAAAACAAAGCAGAGACAGTTTGTCGTATTATTTCGTTATATCTCGTTTTATATTTACGCCTTTTTTTATTGTTTCCTTTATATTTTTTTACATGCAGTTCACCACGTATCAAGGCCCGAAAGCCACTCAGGGATAAAGGTTATTGCATGTACAGTAATCAATGAGATAGTATTGTAGCAATCATTAGTATTGGAGATTTGATAGAGTGTCTTACTTAAGGGGGCGGTTTGCCAGGAATTTGTTTATGTTGGACTTGAAGACATCCCAGATGTAGTCAGGTGGGAAACAGGCAAACGAAAGAGAGTTCCACAGTCGTGCACTTCTGAGAAAGAAGCTCTGCTAATGGAATCTACGTTTGAATTTAGGCACAGATAAAGAGTGGGGAAAATTATTGACAGTAGTTTCAGCCAGACGGGTGTTTCCCGTGAAAGATTGGCGAGGGGGGACCAGAGATTGGAGCTCAGCCGAGCATTTGCCATGGAAATAGCGATAAAACACAGATAGGCTCGCAACGTCTCTTCTGTGGGAGAGAGGCTGCAGGGAAGAGAAAAGGGCATCGCCACTAAGGTACGAAGTCTATTTTGTACTCTGTCAAGGCAAGATAGGCTGTTTTTAGCAGCTCCAGCCCAGATGTGGCAGCAGTACTCTATCCATGGACGTACTTAGCTTTTATACAGTTAGAGAATTGCATCAGTAGTGAGATATCTTCTGGAGCGGTAGAAGGATCCCACCATTTTCCAGTGTCCTTGGCAACAGATCTGATGTACATATTCCATTTCAGATCAGGAGTGAAGGTCAAACCCAGATGCTTGTCAAAACATGGAGCCTTCCCAAGACGAGAGCCATCCATTTCAATTGATGCCAGATGGGGATCAGAGCGTTGATGATGTAAAGATAGAAGCTTGGTTTTGGATGCATTAAAAGTAACCAGCCACCTCTTCCTCCACTGTACCACGCGCTCAAGATCAGAGGAGGGAGAATTAGAGAGAACTTTGTTATTTACAGCCTTTGATGTGTTGCCATAGATGGTCGTGTCATCAGCATAGATGTCAACGAATGATTTAAGTATGTGTTTTGGGAGGTCATTGATGTAGATCAGGAAGAGAGTTGGGCCCAGGATGGACCCTTGAGTGATTCAAGAATTAATACACTGGGCCTCTGATTTCTGCCCATCAACCACTACTCTTATGAACCTATCGAAGCGAAATGATTTAATGATTGAGAAAAAATTTCCAGTGATACCGTAGCTGAAAATCTTGTGAAGTAGGTCCTTATGGCATACCTTACCGAAAGCCTTCGATCGATATCTCACGAGCAATTGCCCTGAAAAGGAAGCCTTTGTCAAGAGATTAACTAATCCTATGAGATATAACCGTTAGCACACCTGCTGTAGATCTTGCGGAGCGGAAACCATATTGCATGTCACTAAGAAGGTTATTTCTGTTGAGGTGATTGACTACTTCTTTATTTAATATGGATTCCAACACTTATGACGCATAGGAGACTTATTGGTCTGTACTGAGAGGGAGATGACTTATCACCTGAATTCTTAAATACAGGACATACTGATGAGATTTTTCAGGGTGTTGGAAAGCACTTCTCCTTAAGGCAACACTTAAACAGTTTTGTAAGTATGGGGGCAAGTTCTGATTGGAGCTTTTTCAACACTATAAGTGGAATGCCGCCAGGGCCAGATGCTTTACCGGAATAAAGGTTCTTGATTAGCTTGGCGACCTCACGCACAGATATTTGTATATTGTATAGCGTATTGTCTGTTATAGGAGGAAATACAGGGAGTTGATGGCCTTCGTCGCATAGGGTAAAATTAGCTGCAAAGTTCTTGGCAAATAGTCTGGCCTTGACTGATTCTGACGAGATGACCTCAGGTCCATTGATAATGGTTGGGATAGAACGCAAGCTTCTGTTCAGGATCCTGTTTGCTATTTTCTATTTTTTAATCATTCACGTACATTCTTTTTTTTTTTTTAGTCAGAAATTATTTCCGAAAATCGCAACACATAATAAATAACACCTTTGTTCAAACTGTTCAGAAAACACATAAATATATTTTGTAAAAATTGACTAATGGAATTACTCCGACGAGCTCAAATCATTTGTACCCCTCGACGTAAACTAATGCGATCTGCTTTAATAGTTTTTTCCTTCGAACTGATAGACTTTGGAACTCCCTCCCGGGTTCCCGTTTTCCTTACTGTATTGACATGCACATGTTTGAATGTAATGTAAACAGGCATCTCGTTGCTCAATTCGCTACATAATGGCCTTGTATATTTTGACCCAAATAATAGCCTCTTACGTCCAAGTATTACTGTAACTTGCTTGGAGTGAACGAAATATAGTCAAAATGATGAATACATAAAATCTAAATTATAATTCATTTCGTATATATCTATTGTTGCCAGTACTTTCGGAAGGGACGTTGTGAAGATCGCAAGTCTCATAAATGGAAGTGCTATTGTGAGACGAACCGGAATCGAATTTGACACAATCAGGTTATCAATCTCTGCTCGGAACACACTTAGCAACTTTTACCTTCCACTGAAAAGTAAGCTAATATTTTTCCATTTATAATGTCGTCTTCACCGCAGATACGTTTTTTATTGACTCCCTGCTCAGAAAACTATCCGCAACAATCTCGCGTGTTCACGTGTTTCATCTATACGTAACTTTAGTGATATGATTTTTTTACTAGAAGAACTCTCGGCCAGTGTTGTCCGGGAAAACTGAGAAATCCTAGAACTCGAGTACCTACCCATGAATTCGAGATTATTCTCTCCATTTTTTTAAAACATTCCATAAGTAATAGACTTATGTGCTGTATTAAAACAGAACAGTAATTGGAATGTAACAAATACAAACAAATCATGACTAACAAGTACTTTTGCAAAGCAATATGTAAATTTGATAACCATACGAATTTGATCTCATAGACGCGATAAGTATATCTCTACTATTATATAAAAATAACTTTGTGTGTGTCAGTATGTGTGTGAGTTCGTTCTCTATGGACTCCTAAACGGCTGAGCATTTTTTTTTAATTTCGCACAAGCGTACTTTATGTGCCTCGCAGTATTTTAGATAGGTATTGTATCGTCTCCGATAAATATCGATAATCGAAAAAAAAAAAACGATGGATAAAATACGGGCGATTTTGACTTATCCAGCCTAAAATCACAAGTGCATTTGAGAAGTGCACAAGCAGAAAGGCCCAGCATATAAAATCAGCAGTAGGCTCTTTGATATGAGAGGGGAACGTTCGAAATGAATGGTTCTGTTTAGTGCAAAAGTTATTCGTAATACTTGACTTACATTTTAAACTTAAATCAAGTCATTATCACCGCATAAGTAAGAAGCCCCTGCATATAAATTCAACAGTAGCTTCTTTGATAAGACAGAGGCAAGTTCGAAATGAATGTTTCACTTTAGAGCCCAACAGAACTATGATACTTGATATTTGCATTTAAACTTTTTCATATAAAAATAATTTATGAAATAAACAGTGCTTTCTCCATAGTGCAATGTAGGTTACAATATATTGGGGACTAAGTAACTGTCAAGAGAATGGGGAAATGGGTGATTTTACCGATTTTGATGACAATAAAATATGAGAGAATCATTTGTTGATCGTCATGCATTCTTGCACAACTCCCGGTCTCTCTGCTAGTAATAAAATATTGTTATTCTATTTTACGTACTTTAAATATGTGTTTCAATCTCAGATATGGTGTAGCATAATAAATATACAGATACGGCGTAACATTATAAATATACAAATATCGCGCAACATTATAGATACGTAGATATGGTCTAAAATTTTATTTATATTGATGCGATGTAACAGTATAAGTATACAGATATGATGTAACACAATAAATATATAGATATAGCGTAACATTGTAAATATACATATATGGTGTAACATTGTAAATATACATATATGGTGTAACATTATAAATATACAGATATGGTGTAACATTATAAATTACAGATATGGTGTAACATTAAAAATATACAGATATGGTGTAATATTAAAATATTGAGATATGCATAACATTATAAATATACAGATATGGCGTAACATTATGAATATACAGATATAGTTTCACATTCATACTATAGAGATATGGTGTAACATTATAAATATACAGATATGGTGTAACATTATAAATATAGAGATATGGCGTTAAATTGTAAATATACAGATATGGTATAATATTATAAATATAGAGATATGGTATATAACATTATAAATATACAGATATCGTGTAACATTATGAATATAGAGATATGGAGTAACATTATAATTATACAGATATGGTATAATATTATAAATATATATATATGGTATGACATTATAAATATAGAGATATGGTGTAACATTATAACTATAGAGATATGGCATTACATTATAAATATACAGTGTATATGGTGTAACATTATAAATATAGAGATATGGTGTAACATTATAAATATACAGATATGGTGTAACATTGTAAATATAGAGATATGGCGTTACATTACAAATATAGAGATATGGTATAACATTATAAATATAGAGATATGGTATAACATAATAACTATACAGATATGGTGTAACATTATAAATATAGAGATATGGCGTAACATTATAAATATACAGATATGGTATAACATTATAAATATACAGATGTGGTATGAAATTATAAATATAGAGATATGGTGTAACATTATAAGTATACAGATATGGTGTAACATTATGAATATACAGATATAGTATAACATTATAAATATACAGATGTGGTATAACATTATAATTATAGAGATATGGCGTTACATTATAAATATACAGATATGATGTTACATTATATATAGAGAGATATGGTATAACATTATAGATATACAGATATGGTATAACATTATAAATATACAGATATGGTGTAAATTATAAATATAGAGATATGGCGTAACATTATAAATATACAGATATGGTGTAACATTATAAATATACAGATATTGCGTAACATTATAAATATACAGATATTGTGTAACATTATAAATATACAGATATGGTGTAACATTATAAATATACAGATATGGTGTAACATTATAAATATACAGATATGGTGTAACATTATAAATATACAGATATGGCGTAAGATTATAAATATACAGATATGGTGTAACATTATAAATCTACAAATATAGCATAGCATTATAAATATACAGATATGGCGTAATATTATAAATGTACGTATGGCACAGCTACATGAAAATCAATTAATTCGACCTTAAATAAATTGACCGGAAAGCACAAAAAAGATTCTCATCACTGAAAAGTATTTCTATTATAGAACTTGGAGTAATAGAAAATTAAGAAAAAATGGTAAATTAATAGGATGTGTTTCTGCCAATTAAAATGCAAATAGTTAAGTATCGAAATTAGATCATACACACGTGATTACATAGATAGTGTTTTCTATTGCATTAACTAAAAATCGGCGTTTAAATCTCATGTTGCGAATGAGAAATCGTATAATATTTAGAGTATGTTGATAGATGACCCTGGTCTGGGTCTCAAATTATAGACAATCCCAATGAACAAAAATGATAGTTAAAGTAAAAAAGCCTAAACAGTATACATTGCAATGAAAAATTGTTCAATTAAAACATTTTTCAAAATTTAACTTAAACGTAGTCTATGTTCGAGACAATATTGGTGGTTAACAACGGAACGTTATTATATTGACGCCATCGGGAATATCGGTAAATCCATAATCGAAGCAGTATCATAATTTTAAGAGAGAAATTCGGCGAAGCTTACACTCACATTGTTGATACCAGATTAATACATCTCTTATGCGAAGAATGGTTCATACCAGATTCGGTTGATTTTTTTTTTCTTTAGAATAGTTATGAAATAAATAAATATTTATTATACATTGTACCAAGAAATGTAATATCATTATTAGTAATTCAAGAAGTAGCAGTATTCGATTCCTGACGCACCTGCAGCTCATTTGTCATGCTAATGTTTTTTGTTGAAATTTCGGCGCAACCTCGTAAAATTGGTTCCAAGTCTATTTGGTTTGTGTTAGAGTTTAGTTAGTGCATAGTCCGAGGTTATATTTTAAAAGTAATAGTTGTATCTAGTGTTAACTTATATGACATAGTCGACATTTCATGTCTCCTTCATGTCGTATGGATTGAAATTCTGTCGAGCATATTTTAAAAAGCTACAACTGACAAGATAATAGACAAACACTTTTGGAAAATTCTCAAATATAAAGGCAAACATGAAAAACGTATTTAAGACTTAACAGAAAAAAATCCAAGAATATGTAATTCGTAATATATCAGGGCAGTATAGAAAAGCAAAACAACTCTCAGAAAACAGTTCCGCGATTGCACTCTTCTGCTCATGATTAAAAAACAGTGCATGTAATTCCATGTAAATCTGAAAAACTATATAAAGGTGAAACGTGTGACCCACTACAAGTAAGGTTAGTTTAACATTAGAAAAATCTAATATGTGCAAATATTGAAACGTTGGGTGTGCCTGGTAAAATATGAAGCGTGAAAACCTCTACCATTATCAGACAAACTAAAAATTATGGACGGAGAAGAACGATGACGTTGGCAACAATGATTTCCTAAGTATAATTAGTATCGAATTTAATACATATGTAGAACATTAATGATAAATAATAGATTATATTATCATTAAAAAGAATATATACATATATATATATATGTATATATATATATATATATATATATATATATATATATATATATATACTTTGCTATTATGATCACCGCCAAATCGCAAGAAATGTACGGTGAAATTAAGGCTAGATAATCAAAAAGAGGATGGCTTTCGAAAATATCGGCGAATAAAAACGACCAACTCCTGTAGAAAAGTGTCCAGTTGAAGGTGGAGATATTAATGATTTTAGCCAATTTTTCGATATTTGTCGTCTGAAAGGTCGATTTCAAAATGATACTGATCTTGTAAAAATCCGTCGCCTTTGTCGAAAGTTTTAGGCAGACATGCAAACATACATGCATACATATATTTATACATTGGTAACAAAAGATTTTCGACCCAAACCGATTAAAAAACTTGCCGTATCTCTGAATACCCTTTATGCAAAATTTAAAATGTTTAGACCGGAAATTGTCTGAGTAATTTGGTAGAGACCGCCGAGGTCAAATTATTTTTAACTTTGACCCTTATTATGAGCCTTTACATTTATTGTCTGGGGCTCAAATCAAGTTATTAAGTTAGATCCATGCCCAAGGAACCTGTATCTAAAATTTCACTTGTTTAGATCTAAAATTGTCGGAGGAGTTTGGTAGAGTTCTCAAAGGTCAAATCGTTGAACTTTGACGCCTTTTAGCCAAATTTCTGGTCGAAAACGGATGAGAAATATTTGTTTCAAATTAGTGTACCCTGTATATCAAATATCGAGTCTGTAGGCTAAAAATTGACAGAGTTATGGCGTAGGGAGATGTGCACACAGACACGTTCACTTTTATAATATATACTAACAGTTCCGCCCGGCTTTGCTCGGGCCCTAAGTACTGTTCATAAGGTTATGTGCATATGTATATATTAAAAAAAACCGGAATCCAAGACTCGAGTTTCGCCCTCATTTAGGTTCATCAGTTAGAGATATCGGCGCTCTGGATTTGAAACCCGAACCTCTTGTATGCTAGGCGAGCACTCTACCAACTGAGCAAACCCTCCACACACACAAGAACGTCTATTAACTTACACAGATCAAGCAACCCGCGGCACAGATCCGACAGTGGAAAAGAACCTACCTCATATCCAACAAGGGACGAGATATCAAACAAGCTTTAACCCAAGCCGACGTCTCACCAGTAGGAATTTTATATACTCGTAGGAATTTTATATACTCGAAAGGACGATGTCACCCCAACAAGCTTATCTTACGAGTAATCAATTGAATGTTCAGAAAGTGTGAGAGAATATATATATATATATATATAATGATTTTCCACAGTCGAATCAATGTAGCATGCAAGAGGTTCGGGTTTCAAATCATGAGCGCGGATATGTCTAACTGATGAGCCCAAATGAGGGCGAAATTCGAGTCATTGGTTAATTTTGCTTGAATTTGCGCAAGCGATGATTCAAGAAGTCTCCGGCGCGGTTTATTTGAAATAAACCGCGCCGGAGACTCCTTGAATCTGCGCTTATCGCAAATTACAGCACAATTAAACAACGTGCAGGTTTCTATAACATAGCACCATTAATAAGTAAACTTTTATTAAAAGAACATAATTTAACTGTAGACACGGATTAACCTTCTCGTACCATTCAAACACCCCCTGTAATAATCAATAAATTACATATCAAAAAAACACTTATTTCATTTCTGTTACAAACCTATATTTGAATTTCAACAGATATATTTCTTTCCAGTAAGAATATTAACTGCGTTCATATTTTTTTTAAATCACATTAACGACTATATGACGTCACTAAGATTTCCCTCTCTTTAATAGCGCAAGCACCCCCCTCTTTTTTGAATTTCCAACGTCTTTTTCCGTTTTTCTGAAATAGAACAGCGTCACACTTTGCAAATGAAACAGTTTCAAATATTTTGTACTGGTGTTTTTTGTTTCTTAATCTCATTCATCCAGAGGAAGTCTCGAAATAAAGACAAAACGTTGATGAACGCATAATACGGTTTGTTCCTTACAAAAATATATACGTATACATAAATATATATGGAAACAATTTTGTGTTTACTATAAACTTTTTGCGCAAATATTATGCAAGTATAAATCATGTACAATATCTGCATGAATATAATTACACGTAATAGTAAACTACAGATGATTATGTCATTATAAAACCGGATCAACTATTAGGAATTTAATTAAAATGAATGTCTAAAAGAATATGCAAATTAGCCAGCTCTTTTGCTAGTGAATGCAATTCCACACAATTGTATTTTCTTTTAAATAAATAGAAAAGAGGGTTTTTTAATATGAATATCAATACACACAAAAGAAAAACGAATTTATTGGAGTATATATATATATATATATATATATATATATTCTCAAATTTAAAAGTATTTTCCAAGTTTACAAAGTGAATAATTCGGTACACTTAAAATAAGTATTAATATTAATATTTATAAGACAATCCTAACTAGGTGAAAAGCTCAATATAGGAGATAGAGTCTTGATATGAAAAACTGAATTTATACTTTGTAAATTAGAATTAACAATAAATGTATTATTCGACATGCAATACAAATTGAAAATTAAAAAATAAATTTTTATTTCTATGGAGAAAATAAAAAAAACATTTTCTACCAAAGTTTTTTTTTTTTTTTTATCTCTCGTGCATCTATACGTCTGACTAAGCAACATTTTCTTTGCATTGTACCACATTTGTCAACTATTTTTTATCCAGCCTGGATTTTCTTTTGAATATCCGTTTAAACTAAATATATTTGTACCCCACTATCAACTTTCATATAAATATGACTTCTTTCATAATTTGTAGTTTTCAATTCGTGTGCTAACTAGCAAAATTTATAGCATGCCGCTGGATATCATTTTTATAACCATTTTCCTCTGAAGATGAGAGTTATCTTTTAAAACTCCATGAAATAAGGGGAAAATCTTTAAAGTTTTTAAAGTATATTCTTTATCGAATAATAAATTTGTTCTAAATTCTAATTTCCAAAGTTTAAATTCAATTTCTCATATATGCATTACAAACAGCGTTTCGACGTTGTTGATATCGCTAAAATCGCGAACAACAACTTTTAAATATAAAAGCGGTAGAAAACGTTGCACTCAAGTGGTGATTAATCGTGGCTCATTTGTACACTATCAGACTGCGGAGTTCTATCCTAACTATGCTGCTGACGGCTTAAGGCAAGAAACATGTATAGATATAACTTTCATGTACGTAATAATATTTAATAATAAAAATAGATAAATAAATACGCCCCATAAAAAAGTAGGGGGCGATTTATATATATATATATATATATATGTGTGTGTGTGTGTGTGTGTGTGTGTGTGTGTGTGTGTGTGTGTGTGGACTAGAGAGGAGATCAGACGTCGCCCGGGATTGAATGATGAATATTTCACACTCCTATATATTTATTGTCATCGAAGTCCGTGAAATCGGCCGGGAGCAAGCTTAACATGCCTCCATGCAGTAACTTAGTCCAAAATATATGTCATTCTATATTGCACTAGAGAACCTACTGTTTCTTTTATAAAATTATTTTATATAAACTTCTGTTCAGTTAATGAAAGAAAAAACATTAAGAAATTTAAATGTGGTGTGTTAGCATACAGACCACGTCATGCGGAAAGACAAAGAAAAAAAAAACGCTATCAACTTACCCGCAGTAGAATTTGCACGGTCCATTGTTCTATCATTGTTGCTAAGCGACGACATGGAAAAAATGGCTTTATCGATGATAGATAAATTACAATAACAGTTTCGATTATCGATTATCGGTAATTATTGAGGGTATTCTGAGACAAAACTTAACTAAGTTCACTTCGAGGCTTATACACTAAAGTTCTGTACATTTTTAAAGAAAATCTGTTCAGCCGTTTCGGGGTCTATAAGGAACGAACTTACACACACATACAAAGTTCAATTTATACAATTGTAGAGATAACAAGCAGAGCTTATAGCTATTTAAAAAAAGGCCACGGTAGCGAAAAAAAGTAAAAAATAACAGCGTTTCGAAGTTGTTAATATCGTTAAAAAGCGCCAACAACAAATCTCTTATATATATATATATATATATATATATATATATATATATATATATATATATATATATATATATATATATATATATATAATATTAAATTATTTCATAAAATATAATAAAATATAACTTATTTCATAATAGTCCGAAATTATGAAGAACTTCGGGAACTAATAGAAAATAATTTAATAGAATATTGGAACCAATAATTATCTATTATTTATAACTATTGGATCCTATATTCTATTAAATTATTTCTTATTTTAAAGTTCCCGAATTTCTTCATAATTTCGAACTATTATGAAATAATTTATATTTTTTAGAACGTTGTATTCTATATTAGTTGTATACTATATTGATTTTTATTTTTAATGGAAATTCAATTATTTATTAGGTATTTTACGGGGTTATTTAAGTTTTATTTTAAAGTCAACACAATGTTACAGATGAGTGATTTTTGAAACCAGATCTTTACGCCTGGCTGAGATAATTAAACTTTTTCCTTTCAACCGTAGATGAACATGTTGCATCTGCTGAGATTTCCATCCTAATCAGATATGAACGATTTAGATTAAAACAAATAAAAATCTGCTGATAATGTACAACCGCGTTGACAGCTGGTTGGTAACATTAACTAAATTACGCATCAATGTCATTGTGTTTATATTTCGCTCTCTCTCTCTCTCTTTCTCTCTTTTTCTCTCACATATATATATATACAATCAGCTCATATTTCACATAAATATTCTAATCTTGTCCATTTCTATATGAAAAGAATTACACACATTTTAGTCCAGAGAGACAATCGATGTCCGCATATAACAATTTCTTAGTGATTAAATAGAGAGGTAAGCTGACATAATTCTAAATCTTTCTTCTCATTAACGTGCATTGCTTTAGACCAATTTGAAATGAAAACCAAGTCGACTGGAAATAATGTTGAAATAAGTCGATAAATACTAATGCTAATGCAGAGTTTTTCAGTTTAGCAATTAGTACATAAAATACTGGAGTGTCTAGTCTAGAATATAATTAACCCATAGCTGGAAATAAATGTATGAATTAATTTCATCATTGAATATAATAGTAAAAAAAATGGTGTAGGCGAACGTAGAATGCTCTGCTCATAATCCATGCTTGTATATGTATGTATGTATGTATGTATGTATGTATGTATGTATGTATGTACCTATCTATTCCTATCTATCTATATGTGTGTGTGCATGTGTGTTTGTGTGTATGTGTGTGTGAGTGTTAGTGCGCGCGTATAATCTGAGAAGTTTTCCAACCGACCCGTCGTTGAAAAACCCCATTGCTTGTGAGGGTTTCAAAACAAACAGTATTCGACCTCATAGTTCCCCAGCAGTACTGGTTAAATACTACGCTACTCTTATAAAAAATAAAAGCAAGAATGGAATAGATATCGGACTTAGGTTCTTTTCTAAATTGAGTTTTTACTTATTTATGTTATTAAAAATGTTCTTCTTCCCCGTGTCTTTTGCAAAGAAACAAGTTTTATTTAAAGAACTACGGTATAATACCTTGTAGTTATGATAAATGGGCGTGGAAATAACAAAGAATCTGATCAAATGACAAGCAAACCCAGTGCCACTGGAATATATAAAACACGAAACAACATCGATTCCATGTCGGAGTCTGGCAAATAATCACGAAGATTAAACGTGGAAAATTTTGTGTAATTTTATTTTATCAAAATTTACTATATCGTAATTATATATACATATCGAGCGCTGTCGAAATAAATACTGAACACTATTATCTTCTCAATAAACTCTGTAACGTCTCCAACACAAATAAACAATAATTTCTTGTTAAAATTTTATGTAGGATAAAACTAGATATACCTATATATATATTATTTGTGCAAGAAACTGTGAGACTCAAAATGTTGTATCGAAGCTAATTTTACTAACGATGACTACTAACCCATTATGAATCCTCAGATACATTATATAAAAACAAATTTTAAATTTACTCGTCAAATATTTAATGAATTCTTTTGGAATAGTAATAATACTATACTTAATATTTTTCTGATCTATATTTATATTTTTTATATATTTCGATCTAATATCGATCTTTTAAGAAAAAGTATTTTCCGCGATTTCTATTCATAAGATTTTTCCGCGAACGTCAAATTAAAGAATTAATATTTATAAAATTATCTCAACCAGATGTAAAAGCTCGATAAAACCAAATAGGAGATAGAGCTTATAATACGAGCAAATAGTTAATGAAGTATGTTAAAAACACTTCGAAAATTTGAAAAAGAGTTAAAAACATATTTAATCTGAAAAGAAAACACTTGATAAGTGAATAGTCCTTGATCCGCGGAGTTTCGAAGAAATACTTTCCTTCTCATCAGAGGGTAGGAATTAGCAAAATGAAGGATCCGATCATGCGTTTAACATGTTTTATTAACTGTTTGCTCGTATATATATATATATATATATATATATATATATATATATATAACTATTATAACTATTTATATATATATATATATTATAACTATTTGCTAATATTTTCTCTCCTCTGATGAGATGGTAGACATCGAAACCCTATAGGTTAAGGAAATTAATTTTCTAAAGCATTCTTTGTCTTGCTTAGAATAATAAAAATTCTTTGATATGAAACTCAACCACTTCATTTCATTTCAATGAGAGTTTTTTTTTTAATTCATTGAATTACAATTTAATTTATTTGCTCTATCTTGCATATCGAGCAATTCTTGTTTAGATGGGATAACTTATAGAATATTACTGTCAGTAATATTTTGTAAACCTACAATCTCACGGTTTCATAATAACTGATTGTTAAATAAAAACTATTCTGAAGTATATATATATATATATATATATATATATATATATAGGGGGTGTACAGAAATTAAGCGCAAAGAAATATTTTATTAAGTTTAAGAATATTTGATATGAGCATGAATTATTTGAATCAATTTGATTATTCGGATTCAATTAACTGTAGGTTCTCCAATTATAATAAATATATTTAAGTTCAAAAAGTCACACTTTACTAACGTCGGATGTTACAACAGTGCACATGTGAGATTACAATAAATATGATGACAATAACAGTTCGAATTATCTATAAACTTGAAACGTTGTTAGAAATGCTTTTAACAAACGATATAACTGCATTGTAAGTGGTTTCAACGAAAGTCATCTTCATCACACTGGAATATTATTCGTGCAAGGAACTGTTAAACTCAACAAAATGTGTCGAAGCAAAGTTTACTTTGCAATTTAGTCGATCAAAAAAATTGTGTTGAAGCTAAGTTCACTTACGATTTAGTTGAGCAAGGAATTGTGAGATTCCACAAAATGTTGTGTCAAATCTAAGTTCAATTGCGATGAATACTATTCCTGAAATCCAAATGACGAATGGCAGGGTCGTTGCTGTGACTATAAAATTTGATCAGATGGATCAGGCAGTCAATGTTGAATTCATGCAAGCTGACTATGAGCTTGCTCTTTGTGACTTGCTTTTGTGACTAGATTTTAGATATTTTATTACTCAGCTATACTTTGACTATTCACAAACCCAAGGTATTTCAGTCTATCTATTATTGTTGACTTCCTGATGTCTTTCACGTTCTAGAAAGCTGTGCAATGTCTAATTGATTGATTTCGACCCTCATAAATTGACCATATGTGACAAAAGTGCATTAACTCAATATATTAGATTGATTACCAAAAGAGACAGAATTGTTTTGCTACCACTTCCTCCTTGCTCTATCAAGGCTCTCGATTTGTCATTGTACGAAGAGACATAATCTAAAAATAATCATTATTTGAGGAAATAACATAATTATTCAAATAGAAAACGGCAAGAATTGACAATTCAGATGCTCAAAATAATTTGGACCTAAAATTGATCAATGAAAGAAAGGATTGCTTTGCTAAAAGCATTGTTCAGGCAATTTATCACATTCCGTTCTTGTCTGACATCATTAAAAGCACATGAAACATTTATTTGCAAATTCGGCAATTAAAAAGATCGCGTGTCACGGGTATTCACATTGTTACTGAATTTAGATGTTTTAATAGTGGCCAACAAGAAGATGACATTGCATGTTGGAAACGTTTGATAAACAATTGCCTTTACTGCCAAACAATTATTACATTTTGAACATAATAAAACACTGAAATGTGTTATAATACTTTAAATGCACTGCTAACGATTACAAGTTACTGAATGCAATTGCACATTTAAAGTTGGCTGTGGATTCCAAACTGAGAATGGCTATTAAACTTTATCCTACTGACGGTTGCCAGCAATTCCAAAGTTTGCTCAACACTGATCCTTCAGTGCTAAAACATTGTAACGAATACAAACAAAACATTGTAACGAATGCGAACGAAACATTGTAACGAATGAAAACGAAACATTGTAACGAATGCAAACGAAAGATTGTAACGAATTCAAACGAAACATTGTAACGAATGCAAACGAAACATTGTAACGAATGCGAACGAAAAATTGTAACGAATGCAAACGAAACATTGTAACGAATGCAAACGAAACATTGTAACGAATGCAAACGAAACATTGTAACGAAGAATGGCACTAGTATAAATCATTATAACTTAAAAATGTATAGTTAATGATTTTAATGTGATTCTTAGCATGGTTTTTTAATTGATAAATATAATGTTATTGTTTTTATTGTTGTTAATGTTGTTGTGAACATAATATTAAAAGGTTTCTTGAAAAAGGTGTGTTCCTCAACAGAAAAATATCGATAAAATGCTTACCCGAAAATTATTTTACCGAAAAATATTGATTAATATTAAACTTTAAAAAGGAAGATAGTAAAAGTTAAATAAGAATTATTTTATTTTAACTCAATCAGATTTGTCTTATGCATTAATAAAATGTACTTAGCACTTTTTACACTTTTTGAGAGTTTAGATATTTATAAATTTTACCATTATAAAAACGATTATTATATTGATATTTATTTTTTGATAAAAGAAATAAATTAAATTAAATATAGAACATTAGAAAAATGCAAAATTATCTGATTATATCAATACATTTTGCAGATTTTAAAAACCAATTTTCTAAAAAAACGATCATTTGGTAGATTACTTTTAAATTATTGTAATTTAAAAAGAATATACATCGTAAGAAATCCAAAATCTGTAAACTATAAAAAAGATATTATAAAAAATGATTCTAGAATAATTATATACACACACACATATATATATATACATATATATATATATATACATATATATATATATATATATATATATATATCAAGACTTCCTCTTTCGAAATAAAGACGCAACATCGATGAACACATAACACGGTTTGTTCCTTTTTATTTCTCTATTTTTTCGAAATGCTATTTCCATTATTCTCATCATATATATATATATATATATATATATATATATATATATATATATATATACATATATATATATATATATATATATATATATATATAGAGAGAGAGAGAGAGAGAGAGAAAGATAGATATATGTCTGTATATATGTTGTTATATAGAGTAAATTGGGAACTAATGGGGATTGACGTATCAAACAATGACATCATTAATTTCAATTATAAAATATCTATCTCGATCACTATGTAATGTGCTTAATTAGAGTCAACTAATAATGTATGTGTCAATCATAAATTTGGTTTGTATTGGCAGTGCACTTCAAAAGCCCGTATCATTATACATGAAAAATTATAAAAAAAAGATGCATTTGAATTTATAAAAGATAATATATATATATATATATATATATATATATATATATATTCATGCACATATATCCAACCAGTATTACTGTTACAGTATACAAAAGCACACACACAAGCTCTCAAACACACACACATATATATATGTATATAAATGTGTGTATATTCAGGGTAAAAATTAAATACCTACTGGAGAGAATTTGAATGACTACTAGACACCATCCTCTGATGCCCATTATCTATTTGTACAGAGATTTGCCAGCATAACCCGGCATGAAGATATTTCATCCAAGATATAAACACTAATCCAATAGTTATAGTTTTTATAGTATACAAACCCCAAATAATATTTCTCTGTATGGCTAATCCACACTGGCCTTTACGAGAAACAATGCACTTTCTCTAAGTGATGTTGCCACTAATAACAGCACGACGCTGGATACTCCACAAGACTAGATCAATTATTGCCCTGTAATCTGTTAAAATTAAGATGGTATTAAAAAGATATACTTTAACATAGTTTACTAGTTAATTAAAGAAATGAAATTTAATGTTAAATTTTTAATTAACTCACCGTTTGAGAAGTAAAAATGGACTTTAATAAAATAGGTAATTTCTGAGAACTTCGAATAAAGTAAAATGAAAAAGTAAAATTTATTGACTAGAAAATATCAGACATATAGATATTTATACACGTACACATTCATATATAAAACTCCATTTATGTTCGTTACAAAGTCAAATTATCATCATGTGAATACCAATAAATCAATAAACTATGAAACAGAACTGAGAGAATAATAATATAATCATTTATAAATAATAATCTAAACTAGCAGAGCCCGTGGAAATTCCACGGTAGTTAAAATCTTTTAAAAAACATATGTAAGAAATTCCTTGATTGAGATTGTCGGACTGACTTCCTCATCTTGGTTGTTATAGACACAACGTTTCGGCCGTTTTGCCCTCCGGCCTTCATCAGAACTGGGGGAACCGTTTGTTAGGAATCTCGAACCCAACCCTTTATTATTATTACGGGGGTACCGTGTTCGGACTCCAGCTAGGCTCTGGGACATAGTTGCTGATTCTCTGCTCTAAATGTTACTTTTCACTGCCTTCGTTCAGGATTGAACTCAGCACCTTTGGGTAACTGTAAAATTTGATACAACGTCTAGGACCACTCGGCCATATGTCACTAGGACACAAAACACCTGATGAAGGCCGGAGGGCAAAACGGCCGAAACGTTTGACTATAACAATCAAGATGAGGAAGTCAGTCCGACAATCTCAATAAATGAAACACCTCATCTAAAAAATACAGACAATTACAATGTGACAATTGAAGCGAAAACCTTATTAGGTATTAAATGCTAAAACATTTTAATACAGCTGGCTAATTGGCTATAAATTAAAAGTTATTCCTAACTTTGATTTAACATTTTAATAAAAAAACATGCTTAACATTGTCTTGTATCTTTTTTTTTATAATAAGAAAAATGTAATCATCATGCTGAAATAACAAAATATGCCATTCTTAATAAGGGGAGAGGGTTTGACTACTCTAAACCTTCACCTAAATAACCATTTAATGAAAAACATGTTTAAAATGTTCTTGTATCTTTTTTATAATTTTTGTTAAATAAGAAAAATCAATAAACTTTGATAGCGCTAGTGTAAGAATCATGCTGAAAGCCATTCTTAATATGGGGAGGGGGTAACTATTCTAAAACTTCACCTAACAATGTAAAAAAAAAATAAGGGGAAAATATATGTATGAACAATAAATATTTCTTCAGTTAAATAAAATATACTGAAAATCTTTAAATAAGGAATAAATATTTATTTAAACCATAATTTGAAACAAAGTATTTTACTGCATAAAAAAACGGTTATGAGGAGAAGGGTTAACTATTTTGAACCTTCACCTAAATAGCGATTTAATGAAAAATAATTTAATGGTCTTGTACCTTTTTTTTATAATTTGTTTTAAAATAAGAAAGAAAAAAAAAAACTTTGATACCGCTAATGTAAGAATCATGCTGAAAGCCATTCTTAATATGGGGAGGGGGTGTTAACTATTCTGAAACTTCACCTAACAATGTAACAAAAATAATGGAAAAAGATATGTATGAACAATAAATATTTCTTCAGTTAAATAAAATATACTGAAAATCTTTAAATAGGAAATAAATATTTCTTTAAATAAATTAAGTCATAAGTAATGAAACAAAGTGTTTTATTTCATATTTTAAAAAAATTTATGTACATTTTTATAGTATTTAAATATGTAAGCCCTATCGGTGGGCATTAGAAGATGATGATTGCCTGTAAAAGAAGCAAAATAAAAACGAACTAAACATAAGTAATAACTATGTAAACAACGTGAAGATGTATAAATGCCACAAAATTACTCGATTCGGCATTAAATAACACGAAAAAGGATTGATATGCCATAAAACAAAAGCAAAACAGAAAAAGACGTAAAATATGTTTTGACTCTGTGTTACTCAGTGTATTTGCGAATAGTGACTTTGGTGATTCATTGATAAAGTCATTCTTGACTTTTGTAACATGTATTTCTAAACATATATTTGTTATGTAAGGCTCACTCAAAAGTAAATTGAAAAGAAAGATAAAGTGGTACAGTAAAAAAAAAAACGAACTCGTAACGTTAAATGTAAAAATATATTTATTACTGAATAAAATAGAATAAGCGTTCCGTATTACACGTAATAAACAGAAGACATCGTTAAAAATGTAAGTAAAATACTATACTATTTAAACTGTGGAACGATACCTTATATGCATAATTGTCTTTAAAATAATCCGGAACCATAAATAGACAGTTCATATATATATATATATATATATATATATATATATATATATATATATATATATATATATATATATATATATATATGTTCGGGAAGTTTTGGGAAATAAAAGGGTTTAATGATTTTTAACTAATAAAGATTGACCAATAAAGGGAGATAATTCACATTAATTAATGTTTGCGATGATGATGACGAGTTTCATTAATTAATATTTGCGATGATGATGACGTGACACCGTACGGACAAGCATATTAATATATAGATAAAGAGCATACACAAAGCAGTTATAATTGTATATAGCAGTGTAAAGATAATGTGAATTTACAATTACATAATGAAACATTACATTTCTTGTCTATGAGATAATTTTCAGAATAGATTTTATTCAATACTCAGAAAAACAAATCAACACAGGTACATTAAAATGTCCAATTTCTATCATAAACAAAACAAAACACAAGTTACAATGATTTCTAAATATTCCAGGCAGTATATATATATATATATATATATATATATATATATATATATATATATATATATATATATATATATAAATACTGTGCGTGTGTGTGTTTGTGTGAGAAAAAATGGGTGGGGGGCGGATACAAAATTTGATTATGGCTAATACAGACCAATCAACATGATTAAAGAGATGAAAAATGCACATGAAGTTCGCTAACGAGGTTTCGTTCCTCGCTCAACGGAGCTAAATCGATGAAAATACGATTAAAAAATAGTCATGAATATGGAGGGAGAGTTTATATATATATATATATATATATATATATATATACATATATATGTGTGTGTGTGTGTGTGTATGTATGTATATATAAAGCTGAATGTGTGTGTGTGCGTGTGTGTGTGTGTGGTCATGAATAGGCTCCTATATCGTTGACTATTTGAAAAAAAACTGATTACATATAATGATAGAAGATGTATCGAGACACAGGAATGTGTATGTTTGATCTGGCAGGACAGTGGTTCATTAAAATTGTGGGGTCTGCGTTCGCGCCTGGTCCACAAAGTATGGAAATAAAAAATTAGAAAATTAAAAACAAACGTTTACAAGTGTTTTGATATAGATGTACATAATAATACTTTGATAAGTATGTTTTAACTTAAATAGGAATGGTAAAATAAAATTGTGGGGTCTGCGTTCGTGCCTGGCCTCCATAGAATGGAAATAGGCACAAACGTTAATAAAGACTTTTCATATATATCTGCGTAAGTATACTTTGATAATCATGTTTCAGTTTGAAGAAACATGGTATAATAAAATCATGGAGTGTTCGTTCGCGCCTGACCTCCATAGAATGGAAATATGTCACAAAGTTTAACAAGGTTTTTTTAATATAGATCCACAGAATATTGTGATAAGTGTTTCAGTGTGAACAGGTTAGGTATAATAAATTATGGGGTTTATCTATTTTATTTTTACTTTCATCATATTTTTGCTTTGGTTTTGATACCTCCAAATTCGAAGCTGTCTCATTACAACCCTTCCATTTCATAACCTA
This sequence comes from Euprymna scolopes, assembly GCF_053919585.1. Lineage (NCBI taxonomy): Eukaryota > Metazoa > Mollusca > Cephalopoda > Sepiida > Sepiolidae > Euprymna > Euprymna scolopes. Next base: position 144,267,212 of record NC_136486.1, read on the forward strand.
TCCTACTTTCATAAATCAGAGTCCATTTTCTGTAGGCTGTTTTTGAACCCAGTCAACGACGGGTACTTTTGCTAGTATATATAGAAAGTCTATCTCTGGAACGAACTGTGTTATAACACGCATACATCCTCACGCACACACATATACGCATATATATATATTTATATGAGTGTATATATATATATGTGTGTGTGTGTGTGTGTGTGTGTGTGTGTGTGTGTGTGTGTGTGTGTGTGTGTGTGTGTGTGTGCGTGTGTGGATTGCGCGTATTTAAGCAGCATTTTTCGTTTAGGCAGACATTGTCAACAACAATCTGTTTAGTATTAATTTTTTTTATTTTTTTCATTTTTTTGTATATACATCAAACGTATGGATGTATGGTCCAAGCATTATTTCTTCCTAAAGTGTTCACGGTTTTAACTTTTCGTGAAATGGTTTTCACATCGTCAGGAATGTGTGTTAGTCTCAGTAAGCAATTATAGGAAGATTTATTTAAATAGTAATAAATGGAGTGCAAACAAAGTTGCTGACAGCAGCGGGGGCATTGGTGTGGCAGGGGAAAGTGAGGAGAGCATGTCTGTTCAAGGGTCAGTTGCAGGAATGAGTTGAGAAGTTATGCGAAGCATTTGAATGTATTGGTACTATTCTGAAATGTGACCTGAATTAAGCTAAGCGTTTTGATATAAATAGCTACAAAGTTGTTTTTTTTATATTCGTTTCATGGTGTAGTACTTTGGTGTTGTTGACTAGAATTTCTCTGAAATTTGAGGGGGCAGTGATCTTTTTTATATAAACGTTGGAAGATGGCACTAGATTCAACATCGTGGCAGGTGAGGCGGCGTGATAATCTTGTGGTCGTACGTGCGATGTAATTATTAGTTGCGTTTTTGTTATAGGAGTTACATTCTCCCTAGGGGCATTTAAAATGATAGATGACGTTGGTCTGTTCTAGTGTTTAAAGCAGAGGGGATGAATTATTTATATATATGTACATGCCTGTGATGTTTAAATGGTTAATAAGGTTACATATGATCTGAAAGTGTAAATCCATTTTCATTGAGCTTTAATCATTGAAATTTTTAAGATAGCTTCATGGAATATATGCATTATAAACGTATATTTTTTAAAGATATATATATATATATATATATATATATATATACATACATATATATATAATTATATTTATATATATAACTAGCATTGATACCGGGCATTGCCAAGGTTGTCATGAAGTTCCGTTTAGGACACACCTGCTAAACTAAGAACATTGAGCAGTTTTTCATTATTATATGTCAACATCATCGTTACTCCAACAACAATTTCAAAAATAAAAGATACTTGAAACGGGTAAAAACATGGAAATATAATCGATCCAATAATAATGATCCAATATATAGTAATTATTTTAAAAAAAAAGTACTTGTGCGCAACCACCAAGAATCGAAACCAAAACGTTTAGCTTACGATTTACTTTTTCTTTTGACGTTAATGCTTGAACTATGAAGACGTGTTTGCTGCAAGGCTAAAACTTAGAAAATGAACCAATAGCTATTACGTTAGGCATACATATTCGTAATGTCGGCGTTTGACATTCACCTGACAAATTTAATTTATTTTTAATCCTCACACTTTTGCACTGATTTTTCCTGGCTAAAACCCAAATATAAAGTTTCGTATGGGTTAGAATACCTTATATTGTTTCATGTTCATAGACAAAAACTGACAGAAAAGTTTAGTAGTGTTTTTAAACCATATATATATAGGCATACATAAATATATATAAAAAGAGTTTTGTGTTTACTTTGATCTTTACGCTAATATTACGCAAGTATAAATCATGTAGAATATCTGCATGAAAATAATTACACATAGTTAACTAAAGATGATCATCCCATGAGAAAATCGAAAAAAACTAACAAGGAATTAATTAAAATGAAAGTTTTAAAAATTATGCAAATTAGCTAGATCTTTTGCAGATGAATACAATTCCACGACCCATATATAACAAAGATTTATTTTCTTTATAAATAAATAGAGAAAAAGGTTTTTAATATGAAAATCAATGCACACAACAAAAAAAAAATTATAGGGGAATACATATATTTAATTGTAGCAATTTTATTTAATATTTTGCATATATGTATATATAGACACATATATGTATTTATGGACACATCTATCTATCTATCTATCTCTATCTCTCTCTCTCTCTCTCTCTCTCTATATATATATATATATATATATATAGGCTGTCCAAAAAGTCATTGATGGGTTTTGAACTTAAATACATTTCTTATTTTTTATGATATCTTTCTGTAATTTTAACATGATCTGACTACGACATTGGCAAATTTGCAATAAATAAATAAATAAATAAATAAATAAAGCATTTAAACAATCTTTATTCCTGAAATATAACGTTTTGCCCATTTTCAGATTCACATATTTGTTGTCTCTCCAAATTGCAGAATCTCTGGATGACGATTTAACTCCCATATTTCGTTGCTGGTGTTTTCACTTAATTCTGGCAGGGCTTGGGGTTTGTTAACATAGACTCTTTCTTTAAGATTCCCCTACTAGAAAATGTCGTGGCTAGTCAAGTCTGGGGAACGTAGTGGTCATTTGACATTGCCATAGCGAGAGATAATATGCGAAGCTGAAAATGGACAACAATATTGTTTGAATTTTGCATTTTTTTAAAATAAATTTTCCAATATCTTAGTCAGACTATGTTTAAATTACATACAGGTATCATGAAAGATAGAGAATCTATTTAAGTTTAAAACTCTTGACACATAAAACACCTTGAACAACCAATATGTATATATATATATATATATATATATATATATATATATATATATATATATATATATATATATATATATATATATATATTAGTGATGGGACGATTCCAGTATTTTCCCCGATTCCGATTTAATTCTCGAGTTTATTTTATTGTGTCTTTTTTTATTTAAAAAATGTTAAACTTGGCATTTATCTTTTACACCACACGATATTATTTTTTGATATTTGATCGAAATTAAAGATAATACTTTGTGTAATGTGGTTTAAAATAAATATTTTTATAAAATAAAAATCTAAATTTAAAAAAAAAATGCCGCGTTTAGTTCATTTATCAAATTAAAATATACCGATGCAAGATAAAGTCGTTTCAGATTACATATGGGATGGGTGTGATGGTTTATTTTCATTTTCAAGCTATGAATCGATTGATGCTTTCTGCATTAAATCCATAATGGTGCAAATATAATATGATTATTGACGTATACTTGTTAATGTCGTTTTCCTAATATAAAAGCGAAGTTTATAAATAAATAAACAAATATAAACTATTACTTTATTAATATTGCCTGTCTCTCTCACACGTTCTCTCTCTCTCTCTCTCTTTCTCTCTCTCTACACACACACACACACACACACACACATATATATATATATATATACTAGACTACCCGTGACCCGTTGGGTCAGTATGTTATATTAGCTATGGAATTCATGTATGAGCGTGACACTTGTGACGTAAAGAAAATAGTTTTTTTTTTTGACATAACAGAAACATTTCTATGAAAGTATATTAAAATGAAAATCACGGACGGATCACTCAAACATGAAAGAAAATCCTCTCTATTTGTGTAAAGTTACCAATTTTTCCGAAAGATCGCTCTAAAATCGAAAATTAAACATGATTGAAAACGAATAAAGAAAAGTTATAAGCTTTTATACTTTTCGTATTCTTTTTTATTCACACACACACACACACACACACACACACACACCCACACACACACACCCACACACACACACACATATATATATATATATATATTCCGTAAGCATGATTTGTACCTATTTACAATGCCTCCTCACGGGACAGAGTTAGACACCAGGGTCGTTTTTTACCGTGGAGAAAAGGAAAGGAACAAAAATAAAAGTTGTCTCATTCGGGAAGGATTTCTCCTCCACTGACAGAGAACAAGAAATTGAAGTGCAGCATCTGAAGAACAGATACTACACTTTAAGGTATTTATTTGCTCCCCCACCGAGCAAATTAGGCATAATGCCGATTTTTAATCTGAGGATTGAAGGGGAAATGGGGACCAACTCCCCGGGGAGTAGGGGAGCTGGATAATAATATATATTGGATACTACACTTTGATCCCAGCCCGAAGGCCGAGTACGGATTTGTCAGTTTAACCTTTCATTACTCTTGCTTGCAATCAAACGTGGCTAGAATTTTTTGGAAATCTGTCTTAATAACCTTGATATTAAGAACCCTGTATAATATAATGTTTAGATCATCGAACACGACGATAATAATTTCACAAATTAAATAAACGATTAAAATAAACAAATGATTTCATATGAATGTCTATAAAGACATGGAGTAAGTGTTTTTTCTGGATTTTGAGCGTACACTACCATTATTATAAACTTTAGTTTAAATTTTATCAGCAGTTAGTCCAATTAATAAACTTCTTTGCTTTCTTTTACAATTTTCCTATTTTTATTTTCCCCTTCTTTTCTTCTTCTTTTCCTTCTTGTTCTTCTTCTGCGTTTTCTTCAGTTTACTGTTTTTGTTTGTTTTTGTCGCTACTTTCTTCGCCTCAGTCACGAGAAAATGGGGACTCACACACACACACACACACACACACACACACACACACACACACACACCATCTGCTGGTCGACACGCGCATTATTATGCGTCCAATAAAACCACCAACTTGCACGATCAAAGAAGAAAAGCAAAGCCACTTTCATTAATATCTTTGGCTTCAACTACGTAAGAAAAACAAAGATCAATTATATATATCACAAACATTGTTACCGTAATGCTTTTATCGTATCTCGGGTTTAAACTGTACGAGCGCATACACTTTTCATCAATGTATTATAAATAGGACTGACGATTTCTCGCAATGAAGTTATAGCTAGAGACCTTCCTTGTCAGTATACTGCTTACGATTCGATCAGATTTCGAATTACAGTAGCAAACAACCACCCGTTTCTAATCACACTGACGAAGTATTATACGATGAAATAATTAATTAACTATATATATATATATATATATATATATATATATATATATATATATATATTTGTTAGTCTCTCTTCTTTTCTCTCTCTCTCTCTCTCTCTCTCTCTATATATATATATATATATATATATATATGTATACATATATATATACACATACATATACCTATATACACATATATATTCATCTATACATACACATATACAAACATATATATATACACATATATACATATACATATATGTGCATATACATATATATACACATATATATATTTATATCATCTGAGGTTATTGTTTTTCAGAGGTTAAGTTACCAATGAAGTTCAGCGAGGTTAATGCAAGAGTGCTCAATACCGAAGTAGAGCAGGGTATATTCTTTATTTTTTTTATAAGCAGTAACTTTGCTTTCATATAAACGGTATCGCCTGGAGAGGTCTTTAGTTACTAATAACTAGCTGACCGAAACATGCTCATGACAGTATAACAACATATTACTGCTTATGTAAAAACAAATGATGCGTATATAAATATATCTATATAATATTTATATATATATGTATATATATTATATACATACGCAATATATATATATTAGGCAATATATATATATATATATATATATATATATTATACATATACGTACGTTATATATATATATATATATATATATATATATATATATATATATATTATACATATACGTATGTTATATATATATATATATATATATATATATATATATATATATATATATATATATATATATATATATATATATATATATATATGGAGAGATAGAGGGGGAGAGATGTACGCAGTAGTAGAAATATAAGTGTACCTGTTACAATCATATTTTATTCTATTTTTTTTTCTTCCTTTGAAGATTGTAATGCTGGGTATGGGGCAGCCAAACCAGCTGCCAACATTGCCCCGCTTTTTTATTGAAACCAACCGAGAGCTCTTTTTAGTATCCTCGCTGTTCCCTTAAGTGCAATTGTGTGAAAATAATTTCTATGGAAAATACTACGACGATCCAAGTCATAAATCAATGCTTAATACAAATAAATTACGGAGCTTAATTTAACAACTTTTAAAAGCATGCAGGACGTTCGAACAACCGCGGCTTCACCATAAAAAATCGGCGGGTCTCTCTCTCTCTCTCTCTCTCTCTCTCTCTCTCTCTATATATATATATATATATATATATATATATATATATATATAAATATATATATATATATATATATATATACATATATATATATATATAATATACATATATATATATATGTATATTATATATATATATACACACATACATACACGTGCGCACGTACACACACACACACATAAATATATATATATATATATATATGTGTGTGTGTGTGTGTGTGTGTGTGTGTGTGTGTGCCCGTGTGTGTCTTTGTCTGTGTTCGTGCGTGCGTGCGTGCGTGCGTTCGATATAGAGGGGAAAGAGAGAGGAAAAAATGTGTGTATTTATAATATTAATCTATATGGTTATATATTATAAAATTCTAAATGTACATAATTATTGTATCAATCAGAATCTCATATATGTGCTTTCTGTATAAAATATATTCGTTCATTTTCAGTGTTGACCCTGGGTCTACTTACTTTTATTTTGGTGACTATTCTATTATAGTTTTTAAACAAATTGGTGTTCTTTATAACTTTTGAAAAATTACCTTTAGCTATTATACTAACGTCAGGTCACTTAATTATTAATTATACAACATTTTTATCGAACCATTATTTTCACGGTATTGTTAATTTGGCTTCTGTTTATTGGATGAAATAGCTTTAAAATGTTTCAATTGTTTTTTATACATGCAAAATTGCTATGAAGTTTGGAGCAAAAGATTACGTTTATTCCACAGTTAGAAGCTTCGAAATCCTTTTCACGTTTTGTAAGAGTCAGGAATCATTTATTTTATTATTTAACTATTAGCTACAGAAGGCTGAGCTGTTTACAAAATATAAACAGAAATGCATTCTCGAGAATATAGTTTCGGTTTTAATTTCATCAATTATTTCATAGTATTGCATGTTTATGGTGATATACAACATTATATAGTTGAAATAAATACTTAACTAATGATCAATAAAAAGTAATTATGTGTGATTCACACGCAGCGAGAAACACACATACGATGAGATCACACAATCATATATATATATATATATATATATATATATATATATATATATATATATATATATATATATATATTCATTTTATTCAATGAGTATTAGTTTTCTCAACAGAATCTAATTCATTGTCAACCCACTTACCAAAAGGTTTTTCCATAACAACAACCACCAACAATTTCCCTTACTTTTTGTCTGTTAATAGTATGTTTATAGTGTCAGTGTCAATAATTATTAAATTGTGTAATTTAATCATAATATTTTATTTGTATTAATAAGTCATTTTTACTTAAGCTCTTATTTTGTTTGTTTTATGTTTATTTTGTTTCTTTTTTTGTTTCCTTAGTTTTTTATTTTCGCTTCTGGTTTTCTTTTCTTTCCATCGCCAAAATATGAATATAATTGTGAAATATTATAAATATTTAAACGAGATATGAGTAAAATAATCGTTAAAAATTCTTTTTAAGCTGATTCACAACTAAACAAATATAGTGTTAAATATGAATCGCAACAAAAGAATTTTGTTTTTGAAATTAAAAAATATAAACGCATACTTTCAATAGGAAAAAAACAAAATATTTTATTAAAAAATAGTAAAAGATATTATAAAACATAAACAACTCTCTATAATATAAAGGAATTTTATTTATCTCAATATTTGAAATTACGTGCTAAACATTTCTTTTCAAAGATCATCGTGAGCAACATATATTGGCCTCTATTGTGTGTCAAGTTTTATTTAGAAATTTGTAAATTTTTACATAATAAAATACGTACTAAATACATAAATTATATTGATAAATACGTCAAACTGTCTTACTAAAATAATTACTAAATATATAACAAATAATGGAATGGTTTAGTAATCAAAACACAATATATTACAGTCCACAATACCATATTAATATAAAAAAAATTTCTCGTGAGTTTTTTTAACTTAAAAATGTTGAATTGAAGATTTTCTTTAAAAAACATTAAAAATATTCTATATAAGAAACATAAAATTTATATTCACATATTTTATCAAAAAGAAAAGAAATTTCTTTTCAATGGCTAAAAATATTATGGATGTATTTTAGCTTATGAAAACTGTGTAAAATAAATTAAATCTTATAATTTTCGAATTGGGTTTTGTTTAACAAATGCAATAAAAATAACCCTATGCATGTGTTTTAAATAATAATATTAGCAGGATAAACGTTGAGCACATTTTCCTATTAAAATATATCAAATAGAGTGAGTAGGACAAAAAGCAGACGAATATTTGGTTTCCTACCCCAGTTGTAAGAAGAGGTCTCCAATCCAAGGGGAATCTACTCTAGCGACCCGAAAAACTTCTCATCCCAGCGTGAATGAGCGGCGACTATGAAGGCATCACCCGACAGCTGAGCTGGCCTGCCGCAGTCTAGGCTTTGTCAGGCTCTGTGCGCATGCGTACCGTACAAAAGAGCGCCAGATTGAAACTTTTTAAAAAACTTTTTTTTGCAGCGTGTTGCGGGGCGCGCCTCTCTTGAGGACGCGTTGCGCGTTTGCTTTTAATTTTTTTAAATTCCCGTTTCTTGTAACATTGTTTTTTTTATTAACTTGAAAAAGTTGTATATAAGGTCGAGTCTTTTTTTTTTTCATAATATATTTTCTATTCTTTTTTTAACATTTTTTTATTAAAACACCGACGTCGGGTTGTTCACCCCGCAAACGTGAAAACGCAATTAATACAAAGAAGTTAGAATCAGCTCTTGTTGTATAATACACCACCTGGTATATTTTTTCTTTATCTTTTGAGTCTTTTTTTTCTTTTCTTATAACATTAATAAACACCCACTTTTCATGTCTATTAAATTGTATAGTTAATTGGGGGTACTCTGCTACATTAATCATTAGTTTGTGTGTTTGTCGTGGCGTCCCTTTCGCTTCCACCTGTCCTCGTATATTGTCACGTATTGTTCCTGAGGCGCGTGCCTGTTAGAAAGTGGCTATACCAGGATCATTTTAGCATAGTCGCTGTCAGCACCCAAGCTTGGCTTATTTACAATTCATGTGGCAAAGGTTCTATGATAAAAATCAAACCAGCGATATCTACTAATGAACAGGACGCGTGTGTGCTTCGCTACAGCCCCCTCTTTGTAAAAAATAAAACAAAACAAAAAAAAAAGAACCCTACAAATCCCTCTTCGTTTTGGGTCACCACTAGGGAGGTGCATAAAACATAGTTTTCAAAAAAGTTAAAAGGAAAATAATTGTATAAAAAATACAACAAACAATAAAGGAAAAGTGAAAATAGGAAAAATTAGTTTGGTTGAGTCCAAAGCAGGAGGCACAGTTTTCTCTTTTGTTTTTGCTTAAGTTTCCTGCTGTTTCTACGAAAAGGTGTGTTTTTGTTGGTCATGAGAAACCTTCTCCATCTGTCTTCTAGAAGCGCCTGAATTAGTGATAATACTAAATGCATAAAATAAAATATAGGCTTCGGCAAAAGGTAACCGGGACTTGAGAAAACGCGAAAAAGAAAAAAACGGAACAATAAAACTATCAGTAAGTTTATGACACTGTCCATGCGACATGCACGCGTGCTCCATAGAAGAAAAATGCTTTTTAATATATGTTCCATTTTCGTTGGAAGGGAGGGGTCTGAAAGTGCTAATTTTTGATGGCGGAAGCTAAGTTTATACAAAAGGGCATTTTTAGGACATTCGATCTCGCGCTAATTTATGCATTTTAGCAATAAGTTAGAACGCGTGGACGTTTGAAGAGTTCCTTTGAATTAGGTTGAGCAAAGTTGTGTGTGTCCAGGGAAACTGAAGAGGTATTAGCGTTGTTTCTCTAATTGGTTTAATTTTCCGTCTGGTGGACCATAGTAAAAAAAAAAAAAAAAAAAAAAAAAAAAGAATAAAACTGAAAAGGAAAGAATACCCCAGAAAATAAGAAAACAATTCAATAAAAACATTTGAAGGTCAGCTGGAGTTTGAGTTGTAAATAAAACCGTGGCTTTAAAGTACATAGGTCACGTGGACGGTGAAACGTTCAATTTTATTTATTTTATTGTTTGTTTGTTGTCGATGTTGTTTTTGTTAGGTCGGCGACCACCTGAGAAAATGAAAATGCAAGAAAACGTATTCCGTGGTTTTTGTAATTTTTATATGAACAAAAAAGAAAATGGATCCCATGAGAATATAGAAGTAAAAGGAAAAGAGTATATTTACATGAATAAACGGATACAATTAGAAGAAAAACTAATTGTAGAATAAGTTGAGGGAGGAAACTAAAAACACGAAGAACAAGAGAAATAAAGGTCCATTCTCTGTGGAAAGTTTGAATAAAACAAAGTAAGAAACGGGATGAAATATACTTCTTAAAAGAATTGCATTTTAACATTAGAAAGAAAACAGAAGAAAAACAATTTTGTTTGTTTGTTTGTTTGTTTGTTTCTAAATGGTCACGCGGTGAAATAAAAATAGGGGAAATCTAAAGAACTAAAGGCTCTGAGAGTTTTATACCCAAAATCGCGGGAATGACGCGTCTTTATTTCTAGAGTTTGGTTCTGGTGACGTGAATAACACTTTCCCATGATAAGGCCTCATTAGCAACAGAAAACATGCAACATTTATGCCAGGTGACAAACTCGAAGACAGTGCCAGGCAGATTTTCTTTTATTTCTATTCTTTACAAAGGTGCCCCCCTTTTCCATAAAGATACCCCTTTTTTCTTTAAAGGCCCCTTTTAACAGTTTTTCTTCTGAAACTGCTTCCTTTTGTGCATGTGTTTATGCGTGGAACAATTCACTCCAAAATTTGTTTTATTCTATTTTAGTTTCTCTCTCTGTTTCCCCCTCAATCGTTTCTTATTTTTGTTTTCTTCGTTGCCAACTTCTTTATATGGGTCTCTTCAATCCAAATAAATTGACCAGACCGCCAACAGAGAGTCGTCGGACCCCACTCACATTACGAGTCAGGGTTAGGGAGTTTGTATTAATTTCTATGGCCCTAATATTCAGATGCAAGGTACGCATGGATTACCAGCTCCTGGTTGGGGACATAAAGGGTATTATTCATTCAGCTGCCGCTGCTCACAGAACCAACCAAAAGAAAAATCTAAAAGAATAAAAAAAAGAAACAAAAAGAAGACGAAAGAGCGAAACACCGTGTCCAAGTTGAATTGGTCATAACTTCAAAAAAAAAAAAAAGAAATAAAAAAAAAAACTTTTTTAAGCGCTGATAAAGAAGAGATTAGACGCGACACTGTTGCAGGAAAAAAGGAGGGCAAAATCTGTACAAAATAAAACTGAAGCTGAAAAAAAAAATACAAGAGGAAAAAGGTGTGTCAGAAAGAGTGCTTTTCTCAGGGTGAAGCGCGTTTTTTGTGGGGAGACTCTTGCTTTCATTTTTATTATTTATATATTTATTTTGGCATGTGTTTGGTAAATGTTTAAGGAGAAAAGTTTCCAACGAAGCGTTCTCCTTTTTTTAGCGGGCCTTAGTTTATTATTATTATTATTATTATTATTATTATTATTATTATTATTATTATTATTATTATTATTAATAATAATAATAATAATAATAATAATAATAATAATAATAATAATAATAATAATAATATTATTATTATTATTATTATTATTATTATTATTATTAATAATAATAATAATAATAATAATAATAATAATAATAATAATAATAATAATAATATTATTATTATTATTATATTTGTGCTTGATTGTCATCTGCCTTAACGAGGTTAAATAGAAGAAAAAAGTATGACAGGAGGAAAAGAAAAAATCCTGGGATGAAACATAAACTGGAAACTAGATAAAAAAAAATATAGTGATGGCCAAATCTTTTCATCATTAATACATCGTATGAATCCATTGTTGACATTGGTTTATCCGATATCTTTTTAGTGTGGAAAGATATCGGGATGAACCACCAAAAGGCTGCAAACATCTTAAGAGAAAGTGAGTTTTGTAGAACGAACTGAATTCGAACATTTAGGACGCCAGTCTTTCTATAACTAGTTGACCATCGTCACTCCGACATGCTTAAGGTCATATATAATATTAGGTAACATAATTTAGCGGTTGTTTCTTTCTGTATAAAAATATTTCTTATTTCTCTCGACAGCTGCAACTGAACATTTGAAAAAAGTATTGGTGCATTAATAGTTATTTACATACGAGTTATATCTGAACGAAAAAAAAAAGCGAATGCGTATCAATGTAAATTGCTTTAGAAGTCGTATGTTGAAGAAACAGTCTTATTTATCTCCCGACTAGATATATATATATATATATATATATATATATATATATATATATATATATATATATATAAAGCTGAATGTATATGTGTGTATGTATGTGTGTGTGTGTGATCACGAATAGGCTCCTATATGGTTTACTATTTTGAAAAACTGATTATATATAATGATAGAAGATGTATCGAGACACAGGAATGGGTATGTTTGATCTGGCAGAACGGTGGTTCATTAAAATTGTGGAGTCTGCGTTCGCGCCTGGTCCACAAAGTATGGAAATAAAAAATTTAAAAAAAAAAATTTACAAGTGTTTTTGATATAGATGTACATAAGAATACTTTGATAAATATGTTTTAACTTAAATAGGAATGATACCATAAAATTGTGGGTTCTGCGTTCGCGCCTGGCTTCCATAGAATGGAAATGGGCACAAACTTTAATAAAGACTTTTCATATCTATCTGCATAAGTATACTTTGATAATTATATTTCAGTTTGAAGAAATAGGGTATAATAAAACTATGGAGTGTCCGTTCGCGCCTGACCTCCATACAATGGAAAGATGTCACAAAGTTTAACAAGGTTTTATAATATAGATCCACAGAATATTGTGATAAGTGTTTCAGTGTGAACAGGTATGGTATAATAAATTATGGGGTTTAATTTTTACTTTCATCATATTTTGCTTTGGTTTTGATACCCCCAAATTCGAAGCTATCTCTTTACAACCCTTCCTTTTCATAACCTATCATACTTTCATAAATAATAGTCCATTTTCTGTAGGCTGCTTTTGAACCCAGTCAACGACGGGTACTTTTGCTAGTATATATATATATATATATATATATATATATATATATATATATATATATATATATATATATATACAAATACACATGCAATTACACACAGGTATGTGTGTGTGCGTGTAACAATGATCTGTCAAATTATATACTATTATTTTAGAACTATTGGGCCAATTCTTAAATCTCGAACATGGATGCCAGAAAGTCGCCCGTTATCTCATATATTCCAAATGAAAGATTTCTTAAAACTCACTCTAACCGTCTTTATATATATATATATATATATATACTAGCAAAAGTACCCGTCGTTGACTAGGTTTAAAAACAGCCTATATAAAATGGGCTCTGATTTATGAAAGTATGGTAGGTTATGAAAAGGAAGGGTCGTAAAGCGATAGCTTCGAATTTGGGGTATCAAAACCAAAGCAAAATATAATGAAAGTAAAAATAAAATAGATAAATCCCATAATTTATTATACCATACCTGTTCACACTGAAACACTTATCACACTATTCTGTGGATCTATATTAAAAAACCATGTTAAACTTTGTGACATATTTCCATTATATGGAGGTCAGATGCGAGCGAACACCCCATAATTTTATTATATCATATTTCTTCAAACTGAAACATAATTATCAAAGTATACTTACGCAGATAGATATGAAAAGTCTTTATTAAAGTCTGTGTCTATTTCCATTCTATGGAGGCCAGGCGCGAACGCAGACTCCACAATTTTATTATACTATCTCTATTTAAGTTAAAACATACTTATCAAAGTATTATTATGTACATCTATATCAAAAACACTTGTAAACGTTTTTTTTTTTTTAATTTTTAATATTTTTATTTCCATACTTTGTGGACCAGGCGCGAACGCAGACCCCACAATTTTAATGAATCATCATTATGCCAGATCTCACATACCCATTCCTGTGTCTCCATACATCTGCTATCATTATATGTGGTCAGTTTTCTATAATAGTAAACCATATAGGCGCCTATTCGTGACCAGACACACACACGGACGTTCAGGTTTATATATATATATATATATATATATATATATATATATATATATATATATGTATTCCAATTACACTAGTAATTTCACTGTTACATTTAAATACATTCAGCTCTTTAGACTATTGCTCTAATCTCCTTTAAATATATATATATATATATATATATATATATATATATATATATATATATATATATTGTTTATGTGTACGTACAATAAAAGTTGAATAAGACTTTGATACTAATGGCTTTGGGAAAACGTATATTCCAGCCCTTTCACCTTATCTCCGCTCCGGTTAGTCATTATTTTTCACCGCTTAGTAATATACATAATAAATATATTACAAAACAAAGAAATTATACACACACACATAATCATATATATATATAGTCATCGACATACAGTCCTGTTTCGTTGTATCACAACTCATCAGTGCCGCTAGACTAGCATCTCTCCCAAGCCAAGGATTGAACCTAAAACCGTCGTGTTCACAGTCGGCAGTTCTCTCACGCGACCATGGAATTGACGCCCGTAAATAACTCGTCGGAATGTACATTTAAATAGACACCCGCCACCACTTTTATATATATATATATAATTTTTTTTAATTGTAAATACTTTAAATTCTTGTTTATAGAAGTATTTACCTGTAATTTTAATGACATTTAAGCAACAAACAAGTCAGATAAAAATTATTTTGGATTGTCAGAAATTGCCAAATCTTCACCACTTTCAACTAAAAACTTATTACGCTATCGATTAATCTATTTCGAACCTTCGTAACTTGATTCATAGACATTTTACTTTGCTCGAACCGGCTGCTTAGCAGTTATCAACTTGTCCGGTGGTGTCTTATTGTCTTAGTGCTGTGAAACCATTCTTGGATTGCTACTCCAGCTAGTGTGAAATATGTTTACTTTTGTCTACGTAAATCAAGGGGCGGCTACTGTGAACGATTCTGTGCTTCTTAGCTTAATGCGAGGCTTTATTCGAATCGAATCAACCTGAATCTCGTTAGCCGCACGCATAAGGGGCTGAGTATATTCCTCGATAAATGTTATATATTTATAGCTGAAGTAACCGTTAACGTTGGGGTTCTGAAATGTACCTTTTCCGTGCACTAAAACAACTAAAAAATGTTTTTAATCAACAAATTATAAATTACCAAATAAATATTTCCATTAGCTATTTAAAATGAATGTTTTATTAAAAAGCAATAACATAAAAGCAATAAATTGTATATAACTTATATTGGTAGCTTCCGCCAGTCTTGATAGACTATGGATACCCACTGTAAGATTGCCTGCGTATGGAAAATTTTGTGACAAGAGTTGCGCAATCCTCAACCACGCCTTTTCTGAGTGGGCGTTGTTAAATACCAGTGGCAAGTGGCGGTTCACAACGACTGTAAATAGTGTCGAGCTAAGCGGAGAAAGCGCATACGGCGCCTAAAATTCTCAAATGGTCACCGATCTGGCTCTAGCCAAGCTCAACGTTGCTTAACTTCGGTGATCTAACGAGAACCGATGTGTCACCGTGAATATACCGTATTATTAACTTATATTATAAAGTTGACAACTACCTTTTGTCCAGAAGTAAAGTGTAGTATCTGTTCTGATATTACAGTTTATCTTTGCTGTCTTCGGTCACTTAATAAAAAATCCTTCTAGACTGAGGCAGTTTTTATTTTTGTCTTAATTTGTAATGCTGTTTGAAAAACTTGATTTGCCTCACGTTAAAAAAACAGTTTGGGTTAGTGTTGTATTTAAACGTTGTTCCGCAATAGCAAACGTACACATTTTATATATTAAAACTCACTCGACCATGGAATTGACGCCCGTAAATAAAAACATATTTGATTTATTATATATAAATATAAAATATAAAACATATTTATATAAATATAAAATATATAAACATATTTATTATATATAAATAAACATATTTATATAAATATAAAATATATAAACATATTTATTATATATAAATATAAAATATAAAACATATTTGATTTATTATATATAAATCAAATATGTTTTAATTAAAAAAGACAAGAAGCCTTATTTATTCCGTAAAAGGGGTAAGTTTCTTTTTCACGTTAGTTTGGTACTAAAGTCGGGTCACGGTTTTTAATTAGAAATCGATCACGGTGATTGGCATTAATTTTAAACTCTTAATGGTCTACAGAGTATCGTGGTTTCTAATTGGTAGTAGGAGATATAGTAAATACTTGATGAGGAGACGTAAAATTGCATAGAGGCAAAATATGTTCGTTTTTTTTTTTTTGTTTTTTTAGATCTTCTAACAATAGAAACAAACATATTTTCCCTCTATGCAAGTTTTACGTCTCATCATAAGGTACAAACTCAATTCCACATTACCAGTTAGAAACCACAATTCGCAATTCAGTGTGGTGAATGCCAGATTTGGGAAAGAAAATAGAATAGATTTGATTTGATTTCTTTTTTTAAATAACCCTGTTTTGTATCTTATTTTTGCTCTTTTTTACTCTGTATTTCTCTCTTTCTCTCTCTTAATCATTTTACTTTTTAAGCAGATCAATCTGTTTCTTTCTAAATCATGCGCAAATTTTGCAACTGCTAAAATATTATAAAATACAAAGCATGGAAAGAATAAATGTAATCAACAACATGTTCTAGTGTCGGTATTGTTTTTCGAACAATTTCCAGTAAGAACTAAAGAAAGCAGATTTTAGAAGTTTTTATAACTAAGAACTGAATGGGAAACACTGTGCCCTCATATACTCAACTCACGATAGCAAACCACAAGGTTGATTAACGTTTAAATCGAAAAACAAAAAGTAAAGAAAATAAAACTTGGTTTCGTCAAATACGTTCATTGTAATGAAAACGTTGACAAAAATACACTTAACCCTCATCACTAATCTACGTAACGTATTCTTATGTAATTGAATGGTGGCCATAATTAATATCTTATAAGCATGGCTGTCATTTTGTGCATAAAATCTAAACAAAATATTGGTGCGCTTTCTTTGCTGATGAGGGTTGTTTGTTTATTTTAAATGTGTGGAGACGAGTTGCTGTAAATATTCACCGTTATTGTTCAAAGAAACTTTTTTCATTAAAACCCATTTTACTGCCATGATGATAATACTCTAAGCAAAACCTAATCAATAAATCACGTATGCAAGAGGAATACTGATTACATAATGGGTGAAACGATTGCTCACAGCTAAACACCATTGCATTCTTTACAAAAGATAAAAATTTACATATAATGACATTTAGGTACCTCCATCGCGCGCTACAGTTTTAACACCCTTTGTATGTAACACGATGTAACTGTAATTTAATGTTATATTATCATCTTAACTTTTTTATCATTGAAAAGAAGAATCTTCAAATGGACTGCTAATATTTTTTAAAACATTTTTACAGCATAGAAAAATAATGAAAATACGAGACAAAAATCGTGTTTACATTATCGACGCTTTAAAACGACGTTCCTATGTAGTGTCGTTTTTTAAGCCGTAGATACACCCATGTTTTAAAATTTAGCAAAAATCAAATAATTGTCATATTTTCCTAAAATTTTCGATATTTATTTATTATTAAATGAACTTACATAATAAACTTAGATTTCGTTAAATATATTAGAGAAAATACTTTTAGGTGTTCTACCCTCCTCCCCCATATTTTATGTTACGAAAATTAAACAAGGTCGATACAAATTTCAACCCTTTTTAAAGCTGAAAAGATCAAATAATTAAAAAATAGTTACACACACATATATATATATATATATATATATATATATATATATATATGATTGTTGAGCTGGATTAAATCCGACGATATGAAATAAAATGGAGGTGGAAGGACCTGGATACTCAACGTTTCGCCCGATTTATGCGGGCTTCTTCAATGACCATCCCTCTTGAAGAAGCCCGCATAAATCGGGCGAAACGTTGAGTATCCAGGTCCTTCCACCTCCATTTTATTTCATATATATATATATATATATATATATATATATATATATATATATATATATATATATATATAATCCTGTCATTTTTTCACTTATCTTAATGTAAATAAAATCAATATCATTATGTTAAAAAAATAAACACTTTTTCTTGATGATTTTTTTCTCGGTAATATAATTGCTTGAATTACAGCAACAACAACAACAACAACAACAACAACAACAAAAAATGATTCTAAAAATAATTATTTTTAAAAAGCTTTAAATGATATTAATTTCAAATATTACGCGATATGAAGTTTAAATAGATTTTTTTATATAACAGGTTTCCAATAATAAAAATATTTATTCATAAAAGCGAATATATGACTCTTCAGATAATAAAAATTGCAAAAGCAAAATCGACTAAAAAAATTTGTTTGGATTTGATTATTTAAAATGATAGAGAGTGATAATCAAAGTTTGTGCTTTTTTTGCAAAAAACGTTGGACGCCTGTAAGCATCAGAATCTTTGGATACATGTATCAACACAACAGGTTAAAATTAATTTCATCGTCTGTGTAGCTCGTTATTAACAATCTATTTGTTTTACAAAAGGTAAGTCTTATATTGTTTTTTATCCATTTTTATTGTACATTTTATTTATTCATAAATTTTTGCATCAATGATCTTCCATAGAAATTGACCCAGACTATAATAAACACACGAAATGATGACGTCACTAATTAATGCGTGCAATGATGACGTTCTACACAACGGTTTGGAGATGCCTAATGACATTAAACTATATAACTAGAATCCTTATTTCAATTTTGATTTTTTTAAATCCATTATATGATTTTGATTAAAATGTCTGAAATGTCAGACTTAAGATTTAGGGGTATTTAACAAGAAATCAACATTCATGGGATCTTGCGTAAATTATATCGAATAATTATAAATCAAATTAATGCATATCTGAAAAAGTTCCATTTTTTAGCTGGTAAGTTGTTTTGCGGATGACACCCTTTAAACCCTTTAAAATATTTAACAAAAGGGAATAGTTATTAATTATTGCCTAATAACTATTGTTTTTATTGAATTTCTGAGATGATGATTCACGATTTGGATTATTCGAACTGCTGATCACATATTGTGTGTTATGTTCGAAGCGTATCATCAAATGTAACCTTCGATCTTTTTTTCAGGTGTATCTTGTCGAACTCGGAAGTTTTTCCGTCGAACCCGAAAAGCATGCTAACCACGTCAATTAAATAAAAAATCCGAACGGATTTCCAAGTTCGACAGAACAATTTCCAAGTTCGACAGAACAATTTCCAAGTTCGACAAGATATACCTGAAGGAAGATAGAGGTTACTTCAACTGAAACGTTGTGAGAAAAAACACCCAAGATTTAACATTGCACAAAACGCAAAGCTATCTGGAACTTTAGAGAGAACGGCCACTTCCTGTTATAATCTTTGCATTCAACTAAATTAAACTAAACATAGCTTACATTCAGATCCTCTATGATGTGTTTCAAAATTCATAATGATCGGTTCATTAATTTAGGTATGAATAATGTACATAGCCATGCATAAATTAATGAACAAACCCTTAATTCATAAATATCGGAATAGCTTGACATTAAGTAACTAAGTTACAAGTATTATCGCCCTTTGATTCGCTTAGAAAAAAGTAAGTATATTGCACAGTAATTGCGTAATCCGTCGCATGACGTATTTATAAAACTAAGATACATTTGCAAGCATTTCATTGACTTAGAATCAACATAGAAATAGAAATCCTTCTCGACTGGGGCAATTTTAATTTTTCTCTCATCCAGATTACGCCTTCTTATGGTAGCAGATATCCTCCATATAAAACACTGAGCTTGTGGCTTACTTTGCCGTCTTGTGTAAACCAGTAAAATAAGCAATCCAAAATATTTCTCAATCAGAAACATGTTGCTATTGTGAAAACTATTCGAAAATAGTTCATATTCCTCTGAAGTTACTGACTTTCAAACATTTTCTTTTCATTTTTATCGTAAATTGTAAAACGTCGTATTAATAATGAAACTGGTATTGCGTAATCGAATTAAAATTTTAGCAATTATGAGCCGTACTGTTCTATGTAAGATTTTTAAGTTAAATGAAATTTTTACGGTATCTTTAGTTTATTTAATTGTTAGGTGAAAGTATAAAATAATTAACAAAGGCCCCCTCCATTCGCATCTTAAGAATGACTTTCTAAATGATAATGGTATTATTTCAGCACGGTCCATAGACTGCACAAGTATCTAAATTTGATTAAATCTTAGGAACTGTTGCATTTTTGAGTTCGAAATGATGGAAGGAAACGATTATTTAAATAATAAAAAAAACAAGGCCGATATTCATTAGTCGCGTGCTCTCGTGTAATGAATGAATGAATGTGTGAATGCA
Source organism: Euprymna scolopes (assembly GCF_053919585.1). Lineage (NCBI taxonomy): Eukaryota > Metazoa > Mollusca > Cephalopoda > Sepiida > Sepiolidae > Euprymna > Euprymna scolopes. Next base: position 144,287,923 of record NC_136486.1, read on the forward strand.
GGATTGACATGAAATTTTTTAGGATGAACTAAAATGACCGAAAAATGGGCTGAATGACTTAAATAAATGAAAAGTAAATGACTTAAAATGACTTTAATGAACTTAAGGATAACCTTAAGAATAACTTGAATGCTTAAAAAATGACTGGAATCCTTCAAAAACAACTTGAATGATCTGGAGAATGACTTGAATGGATTTGAGACTGGTTGTAAAGTGGGTGATCATTTTACATTAAATTAATAGAGAAAATTGGTCCCCCACTTAATATCACAAAGTTACAAACATAAGTACAGCATACAGTAAGAACAGATACTACACTTTGAGATATTAAATCCTTTATTCATGTTAAAAATACAGTGAAAATAAACAATGAACAAAACACTTAGGCACATGGCCAACTCAAAAGGAGGGATTGTGGGGGTCGTTGGTCATCCTTGTCACTCCAGAACAAAACAAAATCAAAAGTTTCTCCCAGCTAGTATCTTCTTTCACCATAATACCGCATTCACCCTTTCATAATGGGGAATGTCCTACTTAAATCACAATTTTTAAAACATTTTTTATTGACGTGTAAAAAACAAAAAAGATAACAATAAAAATCGTGCAATAATTCATTTGGGTCGAGGGCGAGGGGGGAAGAAAAAACAAAAGGTGATTAGTAGGACCCTCCCAACCCCGTCTAGTTGCTAGACTACCCGTTCCACTAGGTTTGTAAAAGGAACCTCGCTTCTGCGGGTTTGTGTCTAAGTGGGGATGCCCTCTAGATGGAGGTGAATGGCGAAAAGAAAATTCTGTGTGTAAGGGATGGGGGTAGTTTGTATTTCTTTCTCTCCAAGATGGGTGAAATTTAGAGGAAGGAATGAAAACAAAAATTGAAAGTAGGAAGGGGCGGGAATCTTGGAGGCTTCCTAATCGGGGAGGGCTGGAACACACACTCAGCAAGCTGAGAGGCTACTATTTTAATTTGACTTTACGGAACTTGCGTTCCACACTTAGGCGGAGAACACGTATTCAAATGTGGCTCCTCTTCGTACACACAGACTTGCTACATGTATCCATCTTCTGTCAAATGCCGCGCGATGCAGCCTTCTTCTATCACATCTGATCTTCACCCGTAGTAGGTGTTTAAAGAAAGCGATCAGATCTTGATCAGAAAAAGACACCCTCGGCAACCTTGCAGACGCAACGTCCAAATCACCATTCTCGCCACGGCCAGGATCGTAATGTAGACCATTTGTCTTTCCCGGTCGCACGGCGGCCTCACGTTGTCCACGACATTGGATACAATAATTGGACGAGGATGCTCAGGATCGATGCGAGCCGTCACCTCGCTGACATACGACTAGTACCGGCGGAGTTCGCTGCAATCGAAGAAAGCATGATCAGTCGTTTCTACAACCGTTGCCCCAAAATGGGGACAATCAGACGACTCCAAAAACCCGGAACTGCATTGTATGCTGTTGAGTGGAAGTGCATTTCGGGTCAGAGAGAACTCCAAATTGTTCAGATGACTCGAACCTTGCGCCCAGCCCCACGCGGAGCGGATCTCACTCTGCTGCCAACCCAAACGTGCCCCCTTCACTAGATCTCTGTGGAGTTCCCTACGGGTAGCAGTCACAAAGTCGCTGGACCTTGGTAGTTGTTTTAGTGCGGCTCGGTACTCTTTCATGTAGGCAGATTCTCCCTGCGGCCTGCAACGGCTCTCGATAGAAGTGTCGAGAACGAGGTCGGGGAAGGCGGCAGTAACAACGGGGTGCCACGGTTGGTCATCTTGCATATAATGGCTCAGGAAGGCCAGCTTCTCAGCGTCTCGATGACACTTCGAGTCCGGCATTTCCAAACCTCCCTCACACGGACGTTGAATATAGACTTGTCTGCTCACCCAGTGTCTTCCTCTGCCCCAAAGAAGCGAGGACAAGAGTTCGACGAGAGCTGTTAGGTGTTATGCAGGCAGGGGAAGTACGGCCAGTCGGTAAAGGATGACAGGAAAGACGTAAGTGGCGCACGCCTCAGCTCAACCCTTTAAGGAAAGTTTCCTAGGAAGCCACGAATTGACTGCAGCCTCCACATTTGACCGTACCTTACACCAATTTTTGTCAAGCTGGTGACCTGATCCGAACCACATGCCGAGAATCCGAACCGTGTCATCCGTCCAGCTGAAGGGCGCTGGGAGGTTGGCGTTGCCACTCTAGGCGCCCAACCGCAGTCCTTCCGACTTTCTGCGGTTTATCTTGGTCCCTGTAATTCTTTCGTACCGAGCGAGCGCCTCCGACACGATCTCTATGTCTCTGGAGCTCGACACAAAAACCGCGACATCATCGCCGAACGCGGATGCCTTGGTGGCTGAGCCATCGGGTATTGCCATTCCGCGCAGGGCCGAATTTGCCTCCCCACGTCTCAGCTTGCGGAGCAGGGGCCCCAAAACCAGGACATAGAACAGGGGCGACAGCGGATAACCCTGGAGATCCTCTTGCAGAAGTCCGGTTAAAACCGGCGGCCTCTAAGACAGATGCCAAGAAACGATGGTCGACCCTATCGAAAGCTTTGGACTGATGTAAGTTGATCAGCGCGGCTTCCGTGTCGTCATCTATCCCTCCCTCTAGGATCGTGCGAATCAGGTGCAAGTTGTTTTGAATCGATCCCCCCTTCACAGCGTAGTTCTGTTCCGGTTCAACCAACTCGCCGATAACAACCTGCAGTCTATTCGATAGGACCTTGGCCAAAATCTTTAACTCTGTGTTTAGCAGTTATGGGCTTGTAATCGTCTAACTATTCCCCACCATGCCCGTCACCTTCTCTCAGCAATGTGATCTCTCCCTTGATAACTTGCCCCGGGATGGATCCCTGAACAACTCAATGGTTGAACACATCCGTCAGAAGAGGCAGAAACATGGGCGACAGCCTCAAATACAGTTCGTATGGCAGACCATCGAGTCCCGGCGATCTGTCACAGCTGACCTGCTTCAGCGCAGTAAAAACCTCCCGCTCCATCACCCGGCTCTCACAACTAGCCGCTCTAGCCGCCCCGAGGCGGGGATAGTCAGCCAAATAGTCGCTAAACTCAAGGACTGGAAGATCGGGCTGCTCCGTAAAACGCTCCTCGAAATGTTCTCGAAACCCCTCGCAGATCTCCCGAGTAGATTCCAGGGTGCGTCCATCCGGATGTCTTACCTTTGCAATGTACTTATCCGAGCCACGCCTAGAAATTTCACGACGAGCATCAGTGTTGGAGTTGACTGCTTCATTGCCTACCTTTCTAGCCTAGCTCTGACTACTTGACCTTCATAACGCTCGATATTCTCACGCAGGCGGTCCTGATTAGCTAGTTCCTAACTAACCCTATCACCCTCCCCGTAGCCCGGGCTAGTTTCATCTCTAGCTTCTTCTTCGTCTTGGCCTTATCTAGTGCGAGGCGCTGGCCATACTTGACGGAGAAGGTTCTAATTTTGGCTTTTAGACCTACCCACCACTTAGTCCCGGTAACCGCCCCCACTAGTGCTTTTTGAATTTATTCTATTAGCTTCTCTTGGAAGTCTTGTATCTCCAGAAGGGAGGTGTTTAACTTCTAGTGAGCCACTAACGTAGGCCTATTTCCTAGCTTCAGCCGGGCCATAATTAGTTTATGGTCCGGCTGGCCCAGCCAAGTGAATGTGGGACAAGATAAGAAATCTACTTCTCCTCTCCTAACTAACATCCTGTCCAAGTAAGTGTTTGGATAGGAGGAAACGCTATTGGTCCACGTCCACATCTCCCGCTCCGGATGCTTGACCCGAAACCTGTTGACCAGACCGTATCTAGCCATCAGGTCAGCCAGGCTGGACTCTTACCTCTCCGATCCTGTAGCATCGCCTCCTACCTTATCTATCTCGACGTCTAAGATGGCGTTCCAATCCTCCAATAGCACTACCCGTTTCCGACACTCTACAAACGCGTCAAGCTGGCTGACGAATGAGACCCTCTCACGAGCGGTGCTGACCGCATGAACTGCGATCACCCGAAACAGAATATTTTACGGCAACATCGGCCACAACCCGCGTGCCTACCGCATCCCTATGAACAACGTCGATCGTTGCTGACAGGGTACGTTTAACCAACACAGAAACTCCCTTCCACCGCGGGCTGCCATATACTGAGAAAACCTCAAAATTTCGGGCCAGCACCTGACAGTCCACAGAGGAAACGAAATATGTCTCCTGAATCGTAGCCACATCCACTCCCAGGGACAAGAAGTTGTGCCGGAGGCGAGCCACCGGCCCTATGATCTCAAACCCCTCGCATTCCAACTAGCCAAATTCAAAGCCATAGTACCTACCTTAGGGTGTGTCACACTCAGCTCCGAAATCAGCCGGGAGAGGACGCCGACGTTATGTGCCATGCTCAAAGTGGTCAGGTTTTTCGTATCCTGACCTTCTCTCGCAATGCCGCCGACGTCCAAAGGATAAATTAATTTCATGGCCCTGTAGAGTGACGGATGGACCAACACTGGTACCCTTCCCTTGCATTGTTTTGACAGTTGGCCAAGAGAAGGGTCATTTTTCTTAACCAGTTCGATTCTCGGAGACACCCCTTTAGTGGCCTGCAGCTTTGTCCACAAGTTGGTCTTGCATGGCTCTGGAGTTCTGACAAAAGTTATTAAGAGCGGGGCGCCGTGTAAATTTGAGGGGATATTTACATCCTTTCCCTCTATCTGTTTGTAATCGAGAAGAGGTTTTAAGTTTTTCCTCTACCGATGGGAAATGTCTGTTGCCACAGCTAGAGGGTCTATATAACATAGTTCCTCGGGGGCAAGGGCTTTTAATTTGGTTGGTCTGCGAGAAGCAGAGGAGTCTCTCACTTCTCTCAGTTTATTCTTTTCCATTTCTTTTTGGGGTGGTGGCTCAGTTTGCATTGGCGTGCGGACAGGTGTTTGTGTGGTGCCTGGTGTTGGTGCTGGTGTAGCGTCCGGTGTTGGTGCGGTGTGTGGTATTGGTGCAGTGTCTGGTGTTGGTGTGGTGTCTGGTTTGGGGGTGGAAGTGAATTTTGTTGTTATGGGTGGTCTATGTTCACATGGAGTGGGGGAGCCACCTTTTCTTCTCCTTTTCTTCTTTTCTTTTTCTTTTTTATTCTTTCGAATGAACCGGGGAGAGGTGAGGTTGAGTTTTCTCCCTCTCACTTGCGAATTCATTCTCAGAGGAGCAGTCTTTTCTCCGCTTTATCCCCGTCTCGATTGGTGTGGGGGCCGTTGGTTGTGTCTGGTCCTCTAGTTGCTGCTCTCGCTGGCATCGTTGCTGCTGCTACTTCTGCTGCTGCTTCTGCTGCACTTGCTGCTCTTACTGCTTTTTTCTGCTGCGGTAATTGTTGTTGCTGCAGCTGTTTCCACGGCATCGGCTGCGGTGGCTGTTGTTGTTGCTGCATTTGCAGAGGCTGCTGACTCGATTTTGGGGCTGGTGGTGGGATGGTGGCGGAAGGGATTATGGGCTTCCGTTTTTGTTCCACTACCGTGCTCCATTCCTCCCCCTTGGCTTCCTGGGTGGTTTGGGGTTTCCTTGGAGCTGGGATTGTTGCCGCCTGTTTTGGCGGGGGCGCTGTCCTAGGGGTTGTGACCGCCTTTTGGGTCGTTTAATTAGGGGTTACCCTTTGGGGCAGCTTCTAGCCATGTGGCCCTGCTTTTGGCAGAACCAGCAATGCGGACGGCGACCCTCCACCACTACCGTCATGCTGGCGTCCTTGTATGTCAGCAGCGCTGGTATCGCCTGAAAACCCTCCCTCTTCACCTCATTGCTATTGTGTAACAGCCCAGATGAGTCCCAGTTTTTGACCTTACTGGGGCCACCTGTTCCACCTCACCGTACTGGCTGAAGATGAATTCTAGCAGTTCCGCAAGTATTTGGGTTGGCACATTAAATACCTGCACCCTAGTCCTCCTCTTGCCCTGGTATTCGGGCATTAGTTTGACTCTACCATGCTTTATTTCTTGGAGGGAAAGTCTCTCCGCATCGTCCTTAGTGGGTAGGAGGATGTCTGACATGGCGAAGCTCCTCTGGTATAGGTATAGTACCGGGATGTAAAGTTTACCGACCCACCGACCGACCGACGGAGTGACTTGCACGCGATTAAAAACATTTTGTTACAATAAAAAAAAGCTTTTGTAAAAAGAGGTGAATGTATGTGAAATCAATCAAAAACACATTGCTGTTAATTCTGAATTAAATTTTTCTATGATAAACCACAAAAAGACTCCTTCGTTGGGGTTCTGCTCCGTGGAACACGTTACCATTGGACTGCTTCCTTCAAATCCAATTTCAACAAATTCTTGTTATAAAACGTCCCCACAAGTTTACAAAGTGGGTCTATCTCAGTAATCATTTTTAATCTGTTCATAATATTCTTCATCTTGTAACTGACAATCCTTCCATATCATTAACCTCTATCTTTGGATAGATTTTGGCCTTGATAAGTTGTGATAGTAAAGCAAAAATAAGAACGAAACACCAAAATGTCTTTTAGAATTTTTAGGTTAAAAAAAATTTTTAGGTTAAAAATCTTTTAGGTTGAAAAAATTTTTTAGGTTAAAAAAATTTTTAGGTTAAAATTTTTTTAAATTAAAAAAAATTTTTAGGTTAAAAAAATTTTTAGGTTAAAAAATTTTTTAGGTTAAAAATATTTTTAGGTTAAAAAAATTTTACATTAAAAAATTTTTAGGTTAAAAAAATATTTTAGGTTAAAATTTTTTTTAGGTTGAAGGTTGGTAGTTGGTACTGGTCGGACTTTTCGGACTACTTTTCTCATCTTCATTGTTACATTCACATTATTTCTACTTTTTCCAGTGCATTTGTTCGAATTTGGAACCTTCTAGAAAAAGGTCGGAGGCGAAGCGTTGTGAATAAAATGACCTGATCCCCCCTCGCCAATCTTTCACGAAAAACACCCGTCTAGCTGAAACTACTGTCATTAATTTTCCCCACTCTTTATCTGTGCCTAAATCCAAACATAGGTTCCATGAGCAGAGTTTATTTCTTAGAAGTGCACGACTGTGAAACTCTCTTCCGTTCACCTGTTTCTCACCTGAATACAACTTGGATGTCTTCAAGTCCAACATAAACAAATTCCTGACAAACCGCTCTCTTAAGTAAGACACCCTATCAAATATCCAATACTAATGATTACTACGATACTATCTCATTGATTACGTTACACGCAATAACCCTTATCCCCGAATGGCTTCCGGGCCTTGATAAGTGGTGACCTCCATGTAAAAAAAAAGACCAATGAGAATAAAAGTTCGAATAATTCAACTAATACAGCAAACACATCGTTTGACTTGTTGATTTATCAAACATTTGATGAGTTCAACTGTTGATTGTTTCTTAGGTATATATATTTTCCTCCCGTCCATCCCACGTGTGGTAAACATAGATGGGGCGTCAGTTTAGATTAGGGAATCGAGTTCCTTCAAAACCTTAGGTATCATGGCAACTGGAGCACTCTCGATGGATGCAGAGTTTATAGTGATCAGACCCGTCGGAATTACGGAATTATTTCAGGTGAACCATAATAAATCCATGCCCTTTCGGTAATTACAGGCAAAAATAGGCCGACAAAAATAAGGGGACCTAGTTTTGAAAGACGATTGATCATATTTTTTGTAGGTTTCCGACTATTTTTTTTTTATTGTATTTGAAAGACTAAGGACTAAACTTGATTTCCAAAAGGAAAAAATATATTTGCAAACGTGATAAAAAAAAGTTATGAAAAATGTTTTTACGGCGAACTACCCAATTCAGCTAAAATTTGAAGTTAAATAAATTCATTGTAAAAATCATTTACAAGATAAAAATTTGTTTTCTGGGTCTACTTTAAAGATAATTAGTGAAGTAAAGTCCCAAGATATTGAATTACATAAAAAGCACCTTACGAACATAAATTAATTAGCCCAAAAACCGAGTGATCTTGCCGATTGCAAAACGCAATAAACTAAAATGTTGTATACACGGAATATGAGTATGCCCAAAATTTCAGGGAGTCGAAAGACTGTGGAAATAACGTCATGTAATTAAAAGGGAGGAAGGGGCGTGAAACTTTTCTTTTTTCCCCAGACATGCATCCATACATTCCTATTCTGAACGTTTATATAAATTTTTCCATTTTTTAATTTAATTATTTTTCTATGTTCCTGTTTTTAAATTAACTTTTTAAAAATTATTGTTAAATATTATATAAAAAATATGTTACGCCGAAAGTCTGCATTCTTGCGAGCAAGGAAATTATTAAAATTTGCATATAAAAATTATGCTAAATCTGTAATTTAAAAAAGAAAGTAGAAATATTTTTTGCAATTATATTTTTTTTGTGTGTGAAAATATTAAATAAACAATACTTAATTCAATGGTAATATCGGTAGTTCGAGACATTCATTTTTCTTCGAGTTATATCGAATTCATTAATACGGACTTTAGGGGCTTTTTTCGTAATGTTCCTGTAAAAATTATTTTATTTTATTTTTATTGTTACAAATTACGACGCTTCATTTATATAAACAAAGCAAAAATAAATTCTTGCGTTTTTTATTTACTACTGAAAACCATAACTTTAGTGAGGATATTTTTTGTTTAAAAAAAATAATACATTTCCACTAAGATTTAAATAAAATTAATTCGTTCATTATATTCCACGATCATTATTTGATAAATACTGAAAATTTCATTAGAATTGGTTAATTTCCTGATTTTTAGTGATTTTTTAAGTAAAGGGTGGGGTTAAAATGTTTATACATTTTGAGCATCGACATTCATTTTGTCTGTACCTATATCTCGGGAAGGAATCAGTAATGCCTGGAAAGCTAGTTTGATAACACTAAGCAGAACCATACTTCTGAGGGCCCTTATGTCATATTTTTAGCTTGCTGGGCATGTTTTCTTTATTTTGTTAGTTCAAATTTTTGCAGCACTTCAGTAATCGCTCATACATTTGACGGGAAAAGTGTTGCGCAGACATTCATTATTTCAAAAGAAAATCCAGTCAGCTGAACTCTGGTTCATGGTCGACTCAACCAATCCGTTTTGTGTTGTTAATACAGATCTGGGATACATTCTTGACATTGGAACCGACGGATTGTTTCTTATTTTTGTGTTGTGGAGTTTGCTTCTATTAGACTGAGTTCTGTATTTTTTTTCGTAGTTATAACAATGCCACCATCCCATTCGTTATCTCCTTCCTTTGAGGTACCCCTTCTAAGGAATGTTGATGGGGCTGTCTAAGCATTTTATGCACGCCAGTGTGTTCTTCCTCTAGATCACTGGCTCTTCAATCCCACTTTTCGACACTTGTGTCACATTTTGGTGCCGTGGAAGGGAGATAAATATTGCAGTTCTAATAGGCCTACCTATTTAGACTTTACCTTCTCTCTCTCTCTCTCTCCCTCTCTCTCTCTCTATCTATCTCTCTCTCTCTCTCTCTCTCTCTGAAAAGTGATTGTTTTGTTGCTAATTGCCTGAGGTGTCTCGAGCGGAGATTCCCGACAGGAATACCTAGACAATTGATTTGAGTCGAGAGCCCAGCCACCTCTCATGCGCTGAATTTTCAATCTCCATCTTACGACCTTTTGTCGCATCTTCCCGAGAGGACGAGTTTAATACTAACGGATACTACTTGGCCCACGGGGTAGTATCAAAGTGTACTATCTGTTCTGCCTTTCGTCAGGAACAAAGAAATCCTTCAAGACTGAGATAATTGTTATTTTTGTCCTAGTCTAGAGTGTCCTATTTTGATGGATATTCCTCATATTAAAATCCAACTCTGTCCCCTGGGGGGGGGGGTTAAATAGGGACTCATTGAATACACGTTAGTATTTCACGCATAACTGAGGCGGGGAAGCGTGTTCATACCTTACGCTTTCTCAACGACATGGAGAGCGCTAGATTGCATATGATTCGAAACCGGCACAGCCGATTAGTTATCAAGCAACCGTACATATTAGGAAAATCACGCACAGCAAAGACAACGTGAAATTCAGAAAAAAAATAAATAAATAATTAGGATATATACGAAAGGAAAAAAAATCTATTAATGAAGGGGAGATAATTGGAATATACAAAAAAAAAGGACAAATGGGACGAAAATATGGAGGCGGATAGGTGTGTGTGTGTGTGTGTGTGTGTGTGTGTGTGTGTGCTGTTTAAGATGCGAAAGCGTGCTAAAAGGTGTGGGGCGTAAAACACTTAAGTAATAGAAAAATAACCATCGCTTTCTAGCATACAAAAGAAAGAAAGCGATATATACAACTCTATATTACTAACACTGTGTAACTACTACTTGTATATATGTATTTGTATTTCTCGTGTCAAGGTAACTTTGATATTTACGCATTGAGTTAGTATTTTATTGTGACTATTAAATTTTTTTTTTTTACACAGTGATCACCACTTATCAAGGCCCGGAAGCCACTCAGGGATAAGGGTTATTGCAAGTACATTACGCTTATTTTATTTTTAATAAAAAATGCAATAGAGTACATTACTAAAACGAACTATTAAAAGCCTATCTACAAAATATGTTGAGTGTGTAATTAAATTCACCAGAATCAATTTCGTTTTTTCGTAAAAATACTCGCGCATTTGTATAACCTTTTTATATATTTTTTTATATCGTAAGTAAATAAAGATTGTGTCCGCCAGTTACAATACTTTTTAAACATAACAAATACACTGCAGGATGTGTTGCATTTCGAAATATCAGAGAATTTAACTATTTTCAGAAATGGATTATTTTTTACTTGAAGAGTCACCACTTGTCAAGACGCAGGATAAGCGTTTAGTGTTAGTTATATGGTGAAACAAGATCAGAAAAGGTGAAACATGGGTAGGCTAGAATATCTAAATAGATGACTCAATAGGAATTTATTTACATTAGACTTGAAGACGACTACTTTAAAGCCAGCCAGGAAGTAGATAAACGATATTGTGTTCCACAGGGACTCTATTCGTGGAAGTTTTGTTTAATTTTGTGCACAAATAATTAGTAAGGAAAGTTGTTAAGAGTTTATATTTTCACGCAGTAGCTTTTGAAAAATAAATCAGTTTCATTGTCTGATTATTTTCTGCGTACAAACCGCTTTTGTTCTCTTCAGAGTAAAATTGCATTTTTGTTTTTAAATTATAAATTGTGACAGTTTTCGTTAATATAATGTTTCCACATATTTTCATTTCTATGCAGGCACACATACATTTCTGTTCCAAATTCCTGTTCCGGTACAAACACACACGCACACACACGCACACACACACATACACACGCACACACACATAGTAAGTTGGTTGGTTGGTTGTTTTTGTTTTACGGCATATCAACCATTTTCGGGTTATTTAATGCCGAATCCAAAGATTTAAGAAACATTTTTAATAGAATATATTTTTTGCTTTCAAGCCGTTTTCTATTTAACCCATAGTAAGGACCCTAACAGGTACTACCACTCCGGGTCAGAGTGGACCTGGGAGCAATGGTAATTAAAGGATGGCTCCACACTCCCCAAAGCCCGCAACCTGGGGCCTTACCACTGGATATAGTTTAAGGTCATATCCAGGACCACATAGTAAGAACATACAAAGAAAATAGTTGCGGCTTTATAGACTCCCTATCGAAAGAGTTCATTGACTAACATCTATTTATATATATAAGAAGATTTCCGATATTTAGAGCTGTTTTGGTCCATAGCGTGAAACTACAAATATACAAAAGTTATTTTTTGAAAAATCAACTGGCAATTTGTTTACGTCATTTATTTTGGTATAATATTGCGCTTCAATAAAATGTATAGAATAACGAATATCTTCATTTTATGGTATCTCACCGCTAAATTATATATAAAAGACGAAAGACTAGATCTAACCCCCGAGCCAAGATTACAGTGCAGTATCTGTTCTGATGCTGCACTTAAGTTAATTTATCCTTAGTCAATGTAGCAGAAATCTTTCTATACTAAGGCACGTTATATTTTTGTATATTTCCAGAAGGCCTGTCTTTGGGGAGTTGGTTTTCCTTCACCTTAAAAACGACCTTGTGTCACATTTTGCTTTCGTCGTGAAGCAAATAAATACTAAAAGATATTGTTAAACTAATAGATAAATTGTTTTCTGTATAATAAGATTTATAGATCTATCGTGATCTATATGCATCGCACTTTGTTGTAATTGCACCAACTAGCTAAAAGTGCTCTTTTGGCAACCACGCATATAAAGAGCACGTTTTTTAGTTGGCGCAATGACCCCTGGATTTGGCGCAATTACACCAAAGTACGGGATCTTTTTCACGAATCTGCCACCAGAGAGAAATTCCACCTTTAAGAACTTGACAAATCCCATATTTTTTTTCTAAACCATGATGATATTTAGCCTGATATTTTTGTATAAAACGTTAGGACATTAATTGGAAACGGAATAACTGGATTATGGAAAAAATATTAATAATCACGGCAATCTTATTGAGAGAATTTTTTTCTGAGTGAAAAATACTTTATTGATTAATTATTAATGAATGCTTATTTTCACTTTAAAGAAGCAAACATTTCTTTTGTAAATTAATCTATTTCCGAGTAAAGAGGGAAGCAAAATTGTAATGCTTGAATTAAAAGATATTGATTTGCAAATAAATAAATAAAAACGTTTATCAACTAAACATTTAGGAAAACGTGTTTGAGTTTGTTTACCTATTTGTGTTACGAATTTAGTCACATCGTGTGTATTATTTAACTATGAAAAATATACGAAATATAGAGAAACAATTACAGAGAAATCTAAAACTAACTAAACGTTGGGTCAGTATATTATATTATTTATGGAATTCATGTATGAGTGTGACAGTTGTGACGTAAAGAAAATAGTTTTTTTGCGACACAGCAGAAACATTTCTATGAAAGTATATTAAAATGAAAAAGAATATAGATAGATTTCTATGAGTCGTTCTGTTTATAATTGTTTATTAAAAAAAACTTACAGCCATTGAATTATAAGTGGTTTGTCATACTTATAGCTAAATGTGCACTGAACAGATACCATAATACTTAAAGTTAAATTCAAATATTGATATATCGTTTAATTTAAACGCGAAAAAAAAAACAATTGGGACGCTGAAAACGTACGCAGTAAAACAATAAGTTGTAAAATGCTCTGATGGTTGTCAACGGGTTAAAGCAGATTTTTTGTAAGAAAATTGCGTTAAAATAACTTAAACGTAATACGGAAATGAACAGTGTAAAAAAAATAATTTAACCGCGAAAATAAAAAACAATCGGGACGCTGAAAACGTACACAGTAAAACAATACTTGTCAACAGATCAAAGTTGATTTATTTGTAAGAAGATTGTGCCAGTATAGTTGTAATAGAGAATAGTTGCAAAACACCCAACTCTTCCCAGGTTAAATAATGATTTCTAAATAATAACGTTAATATTTCAGTGCTCAGGTCAAAATCTTCAAAAGAAGTGATTTGTGTTTATTTGTTTACGTTGTTATGGGTTTATGTGCGCATGCGCAACCGGATGTCGTAAACCGGAAAGTGGGTTACATCACTCGTTACAAGGTTATTTGAGTTTTATAATTATATAGATTAAACCAACAAGATTATCGAACACATTTTAAGCTTAATTATTATTAAAAAGAGGAAGGAATGTGTTTTGTTCTGAATTAAATGACAAAATATGTTCTTTCAGTTCTGCTTTTGCTAAGAATTTCGTTTGTACATAAAATAAAAACGAAAGAACATTTTATGTCTAATTTCTCAAAATATATCCTCAAAGTGATGCATCTTTGTTTTCACTATTCTTGGTCAGTTAAAGAGGAATCTTTCTAAACCGAGGCACTTTAAATGTTTACCTTAATCGAGAGTGGCGTTTATGGAAAGCTAAATTCGCCCATATGAAATATCCATCTTATGTGAAACCCTTGTTTAATATGGAGATAAATATATCGGATAATAAATAATTGATAACACTCTCAATTATACCCGCTTCAAAAATAAGATTGAAAAAATCTGCCAGAAAGACAAAAAACAAAAAAACAAAAAACAAAACGAAAACAAAAACATGAAACTCAGAAACGAATACTCACGAATTTAGATCGGGTATCAATTTCATGTATACATTTAACGTAAAATGATCCTCATTTATGGGTCATTCTAAATTATTCGAGAGTTTCATTAAGTCAGACTGATTATCATAATCGATTAAAACGGTACCCACCAAATGAACATATATATTCTATCTTCCATGGAAAACTTTTTTGGTTATTACCCTAAATCTCACGAAATAGCGTCTCACTTTTCGCTATATTTACACGTGACAGTGATCCTCATTATCTAAATTCGAAAATAATTGATTTGTCTCTTTTTCTTTTTTTCACTGGAAAATTTCAAGAAGTTCGAACGCAATCGTTTAAAAAAATATAGTCTTAGTTTTGTTTGTAAGAGGGAATGAGTTAGCTGAAGCAAAAATACTACTACTACTACTGCTACCACCACCATCACCACTATTGCTACTAATATTACTACTACTACCATTACTATTACTACTACTACTAAAAATAATAATAATACTTATAATTCTTATATAGTAAAAGAATCTACTTCTACACAGAAAAAATTCAGATTCTAGATTACATTACAAATAATTTAAAATATGAAACTAAAATTAATTTTAAAAAACATCATAATAAATTAATAAAATGATTTTAATTTTCATTTAAAATGGTTTGTTAAACTATATATAATCGATTTGAGATAAAATATATATCGCACAAAGACGCACAAATTCTTTAAATTCGTTTATACCATAATCAATTATTTCACAGTGTTCAAATTGATTTTGTATATTCATTCTTTTGTCTGAAGATAGCAGTTTCAAACCTACCCAAACAGGCCAGAGGACGAAGTGGTCAAAATGGGGTGAGGCAACGACAACGATGGAAAGCAGTAATTACTAAGGATAATACTCAGCATTCCCATCCCGTCACGGGTAATCACCTGTTCAACGGACGAGTTCTTTGAAACATGGTAAAACAACAACAACTATGAAGATGAGGATAACAGCCCGCAAAGAGAATGGATACATACATTATGAAGCCTCATCCCTAAGGATTCTACAAAATAAAAATAAAAACAAAAAGCATAAACAATCAAACGAAAAAACAACAAAAACAAAAAACAAAAACAAATTGATCTGCTTATGATTTTTGACTACCGCTTATAAGATTCCTCAATGTTTAGGACAGGACCAAAGACTATCGGACATAAGCCTTCTATGTAATACAAAAAACAGATAGGAAAATAACATAATCTTATACTTTCGAACGTTTATGGTAACAAAAAGCTACATTCGAAAGATTTATTTTTAACATTTATATTTATACATATAATTATTTTTTTTACTATAATAATTATATATATATATATATATATATATATATATATATATATATATATATATATATATATATATATATACTAGCTGGCCATTCGGCTTTTCCCCGTCGTACAATACATTTGAACATGATATTTTAATTTATGTAGATTACGTATGTATTATTATAGAATCAATCCTCTATTGATTATTATATATTTTTTAACATAGGCATCACTACTTATCAAGACAAAGAGGCAATTCGAGAATAAGTGTTGAAGAGTGTAGAGTAGAAAATTTGCAAATATCTCTTCAGGGCTCGGAAGAGGATAATGGTGATCTTGTAATTCCCTGTGTAAGCCTGTTGCGAAGTTATCGCAAACCCGAATCTCCTTACTCTTCTTTTTGATGTAAACCGTTGGTGCAGCCCACTCACTGTGATCAATTTTTCCGATGACACTCATGTCCTCGAATCTTTCTAATTCACCGTCTATCTTTTCTATAGCGGCGTCTGGAGCATTTCTTTTCTTTCTGAACACTGGCTATTCATTTACTTTTACGTCAAATTTTGCTACCGCTTTTGTACACCTTCCCAAACCGACTAAAAATAGTCCTGGGAAATTCCCTTTTAACTCCATCTTAAGTTTTTCTGTCTCCACATTCGAATTCTCAACCTTTTGGCAAAATGAGCTTAAAGGCAGATCCCTGTCTAAACTTTTCGAACAAATCAGTTCCAAAGAGGTTGTTTGATTTTTGCATGACAAATATTCTTGCTTTTTCGGCCATGTTCTGGAAAAAATATTCGTCGATAATTCTCCTTCGATGGTAATTTTTTCGCCACTGACGCTTCTCGCCGTTTCATGTGATTTAATCATAGTGGGTCTCCAAAGCCTCTCTCATGTCTGTACATTAATAATGGAAATGTCAGACTCACTATCAAGCTGTAGCCTTACTTTCTTTTTAAACATTTTGACCTGTACATATTTTGTTCCAGAGGTTCAATTTTCGTAAGTTTAATGGATGTCTTTCTACCAAAATTTTTTCTACAATGCGATGCTTTATGCCCTTTCTGGTGGCAGTTGCCACATTGTTTGAATTTGTAGGGACACTCATTGTACCAATGTTTATTTCCACACCTCCAACATGGTCCAGGTGGATCTTTTCCCTGTTTCTTTCTCTGGTTATTTTTTGAAGTCAGATTTTTTTTTTGATAGATCGCTTTCCTCTATGTCACGACTGTCTTGTTTCAACGCAATAAACCGTTCACAGTTTTCCGCTAAGTTTTGTAGTTTTAAATTCGGTTTGTTTTCGAGTTTATTTAAAACACGACGCCTGATTTCAGCGTATTTATTTAAGATCAGCCCTTGCACAAATATTAAACATCTAAAATTATCTGCTGATAATTCCTCCAGTTTAAAATCGTCGAACTGCTTGTTCACTATACTTGCATAAATAGTGTAGTCGTCTTCCCATCTTCTAGTAACATTCATACATTTATATCTTCTATGGAAAAGAGATGTTTTTGCAGAAAACAGTTCTGTAAGTAGCGTAACTGTTTATTGGAAGCTCAACTCACTGGTCTTTTTTGGGAGAATAAAATTCACGAATTTTGTATGGTCGGCTGTTTCCAATTTCCTTAGCAAAATCCTAACTTTTTTCGCGTCTGACCAGGTACAAAAATCCGATATAAAAATATCCTTATATCGTCTATAGTACTGGATGAAAGTGACATCGTCTTCTGGATTATAATTGAAATTTCAATAGCGGCCCACACAGCTGTTTGAGAAAATGCGTTATGATTATCGTCCGCTTAAGATAACTGTGTCGCCTCAAGAATTTTTTTTGTTCCTCCTGTGTTTTCATCAATATTTCCTCAAAGCGTTTCTGCTGTTGAAGCATTTTTTTCAAAAGTATTAAAGAAATATTTCTTAGTAAAAAAAAAAAAAAATCAACCAAGTTTTCTTTTGTTTGAAGAACAACAGTTTCGCAGTCCTTTTGTAACTTAATTTGTTGAACGCTATATTTCTAGTCTTACTAGAAACAATCCAGCGAAATAACATTTTTTTAACATTTTTTTGCACGCGTTTTTACGTAGCAAAAATAAAATCTATCGCTTTAAATATCCGACGAATTCGTATGGGAACCCTCTTTACCTTTTGCAAAAAATGACTTGATTCTTTACGTGTTTGCTAAGCACAAATGACGTACGCGAATAATTATTTTTCAAGGTCTGTCTCTTTTTCTCTTAACAAAGTCAAGCGTGTTTTTTTTCAAATCCCAGATGTTATCGAAATAATGATAAGCTTACACATATTTGCTAGTTGGTTTTAAACATTTAACTTTGCAGAAGGAAATTCTTACCGTATGAAAAATGGCTTCTAGTGAAGAAAAAATGAACCCTTTTTCCCTTTCTAAAACACTTGGTAAGAGTGTTCAATTATTAAATAATTGACAACATTCGCGTTTTTCGCTGTATATTTTGGTAGCAAGTTTTTTTCCCGTCGCCAAACTACTATTGTAGTAATTAATTCGCTGTTAATCCTTGCGTATCCAAATATCTGTTGAAATGACGAAGGTGTTCTGCCGTAAAGATTTTACGAATCTTTATTTCAATCACATTTGGTTATTCTCTGCAGTGATTGTCGTTTCGATTCCTTGTAGCCAATCTGTTGTGTCGTGGAACAACAGTGAAAATGAGAACAATCAAATCGAGGTTCGGTTAAGGAACACGTATTAACAATAATGTACAAAGATAGGAGAACGTGTATATCTGCTGGACACTCATATTTCCTGTGAACGTTAAGCCGAAAGCTTTGAACCAAGTACTTTCAGGCAATGTATCTTTAGTCATAGCTATTAATAGTGGAGTTTTATTATAATTATTACAAGAAACAACCTTAGTTTTGGCAGGATTGAATGTGACCCTTCATTTTTTGTCCTCATTTCAGGACAGACTGGAGGTCTTCCCTAGTGTTTTTGCCATTACCTTAGATATGTGTTCATTCGTTTTTCCCTCGTGCTTTTTATCAGGGAGATCATTTATGAACATCAGGAATAATAAAGGTTCAAGGACCGACCCCTGAGATACACCCGCATTTATATCATATTTTTTAAAATAATCGTAAATAAATAATTTTGGACACGAAAAACGTAGTTTTTTTTTAATCATGTTCTACTGTTACTCACGCACAACGTAGGTAAAAAATATTCGAAAATAATTATGTAGGTGCATTCGAACAATCGGCACCCCCTTACAATTTTGGTTTTCCTTTTCGTCTTATTTCGACTATTTCCGCCGATTATTTGACACTAAGCTTCCAGATTATAAAGATAAAATTGAAAAAAAAAAATCAATATTAAAAGATTTGGAAACGGTTCAGTTTCACATACAACGTTCTAGAAATTCGATCCCCCATTTTCAGAACAGATTTACAGACCAGATTTGGCGTTGGTTCCTCCAGCCCCCCCCACCGTCATTATTATTATTTTGTTTTCTTTTTTTCGCGACTTTTCACTTTGATAAAAGTTCGATCTGCCCCCCCCACCGTCATTATTTTATATTTATTTACTTGCGATTTTGTATTTTTTAATAGTACGATCTACCTGTTTGGCATTAAAAAGGTAAGATGAAAAATATTCAAAATAAAAGTGGTATTGAGATTATATTGTCTTTTATTGTCGTGAGAAAACATTTTTTTAAGTGTTGAGTGAAAGAAATAAAACTCAGGATGCCTCTAGTGCACTACTGCAAACAATAATTAAAATTAATGAGGCCCTACTAAAAGCACTGCTAAAACCATGATTTTACTTAACCCTCACCCCGAAAAAAATATTTTAAGTAAGGCCAACGAAAAAAAATCGTCAGAATTCACAGAAGCGCTACTAAAAGCAGCAAATATGGTTATAAATATGATTATAATTATATATTGTATATTTCTATTTAAATCAGTTTTTATTTTAATTTAACGGGATTAAATTACATTTATTTCTAGGAAAAACACGTTAAAATAAGTTAAAACAAGAAAATAGTGTTTACCTTGTTTATACTTTGAATAGCAGCAGTGCCTTTTAATATAGAACTTAAGACAGGGCGGCCATTACATGTGTAAGCAAATTAATTTTTCTAAAACCAGAAGTCAGAAACCGGATGGACGGTTTAAACGCCCAAGCAATCAAGCAAGTTGATTTGAGTTAAATATATATATATATATATATATATATATATATATATATATATATATATAATATATATGTATATATATGCATATATATATGCATATATATGCACATATATATATCTAGAGAGAGAGAGAGAGAGAGAGAGAGAGAGAGAGAGAGAGAGAGAAGGGGGTATTTGGACCTCGGGGACACTTGCAATTTAATTTTTAGCCGGCAAGAATAGTTTCTAAGGGGTCAAAATTGAAAACAAAGCAGTTGACTTTGACAGGAGTAAATCGACTAAATTCTAAGCGTGCGTACATGTACATTTTTAGTTTGAAGTCACTTGATTTTTCACCTTTTTATCAATCTGGCGATAGCGTAGATGATTTCGACGATGGCTGAACGTTAAATAACGACTATGGTTTGAGTGCTAAATGTTTTGAGTTCGATTTCAGGTGATTGCACCAAAGTCATTTTTTTTGTTAACTTTTGAAATCATTGCTTCATATATTGGGTTTAATATAATAATCATCACAGAATTTTCTATAGAATAATAAATACAAAAACTGCATCAATTAGAATATCATATTAATAAATTTGACTGGATTATAAGAAATATATACCTTGAAAAGTATACATTTTATATTCATTCAAGGCACACGCAACTACACACACACACACACGCACACACACGCACACACATATATATATATGTATATATATATATATATATATATATATATATATATTCTTCTACGAAAAAGCACTACTAATAGAAATTAAAAACATCAAATAGGTTCTTATAAATAATTACTTTCCGAATTATATTGCTGATCAACAAATTAAACTATTGTTACAGTCCCCTAAAAACCTTAACAGCAATACTAGTCAATCTTCTAACACTAACCCTATAGACATATTTTATAAAAACCAAATGACACCAAATTTTAGAGGGGAAGAAAAAATAATTAAAAGCATCATACATAGATATACAGCACCTCTAGAGAACAATTCTAAGATTAGATTTATTATATACTATAAGAAGTTTCGAACCCAGAACCTCATTGTTAAAAATAACTCCTCGCCGGCGACAAAAATGTTGAAGCAAACCAATATTGTGTACAAATTTCAATGCCCCTTAGGAGAGTGTAACTCCGAAAATAAAAACGCATATGTTGGACACACAAAAACAACATTGTCCCGTCGATTAACGATGCATTTGAACAGTACTAGCTCAATATACCATCATTTAACAAATCAACATAGCTGCCCCCCTCTAATCTTAGAAAGGTCCTCGTGGACAACACAAGGATTTTGCTACGAGAAAGTAATTGTAAAAAATTAAAAATACTTGAAGCACTATATATAAACACCCAGCACCCATCTATAAATAACATTAATTTTGAAAGTAGCAATAATGTGCTGAAATGTTTAGCATAACCAGTATACGACTGATTTTACTAACATTGCCTTTTATCATCCTAATTTTTAATCGAGTTTTTTATCACTCGTAAATGTATATTTTAATCGACTTTTCATTGACTCTTTTTATCATTTGTAACTATATATTTCACTTCTATTTTTAATATTTTATCTCCACCTCATGATAATTCAAGAAAGAATCGAAAGCGCTCGTGTGAACCATGGAACATGTGTAAATACCTTCCATCTTGAAGTTAAAAAAATCTTACGAAAGATCGAAAAAATGAAAAAAATAATCATTAAGCAAGGTATCTCTGTTGTTTTTTAATAACGTTTGCCTGAATATATATACATATATATATATGTATATATATAAATATACATATATAATATATATATATATATATTTTCTCTATCTATCTTTTATTCTTCTATGTTCTATCTATCTTCTTCTATCTCTATCTTTCTCTATCTATATATTTATCTTCTATCTATCTTCTTCTTCTATCTATTCTATCTATCTATCTCCTTCTATTCTTCTTCTTCTATCTATCTATCTTCTATTCTATTTTCTATCTATCTTCTTCTTCTATCTATTCTTCTTCTTCTATCTTCTTCTATCTATCTTCTTCTCTATCTATCTTCTCTATATTTTTATATCTTCTTCTAATTATCTTCTATCTTCTTCTATCTATCTTCTTCTGACTATGAGCTTTATTTATTATGAGGAATCTGACTATGAGCTTTATTTAGTACTGCTTCCCACTAAAAAGTTATTAAATAAACAAACACTGCATGAGTTACAATTTATTATTACAATGCAACGATGTCGTGAAATTACTTGCGTTTCACTTAAAAAACAAACAACAAAAAATAATGAACGCGCTCAACATCCGATTAAAATTTGATTGTTTTGTTTTGCATATTTTTTACCCTAAGACGCACACTGCGAGACTACTCGGTTTTTACTTCCGGTTTTGACGACTCCAACCGAGGAATCTAACTATGAGCTTCACTTATTAGTGCTACACATTTTTGTTTTATAAAACAAACATTCCATTTTTTACAAATTACTATTACAACTCTACGATATCGTGAAATTTCTTGCATTACACTTGAAAAAAAAACATAAACTGCGCGACTACTCGGTTTTTAGTTCTGGTTTGGACTACTCTAACCTCGGAATCTAACTATGAGCAATTTATTATTTACATTTATTATTTACATATTTATATCGGGACATTACTTGCATTCCAGTTGAAAAACAAAAACCAAATAAAGAACCCGATAAAGGTCCGATTAAGATCCGAAAATATGATTGCTTTTTCTTTACTAAAGAAATCTGCACATGTTTAAATTAACATTTGTGAATGCTTCTTCATTAATGAAATTACATTTACTGTATATTTAGTTCAAACATACTAATGCAGTTGCTTACGTTACGTTCGGGAAAGTCAGTTCAAACTAAAACACTCTGACACTGTTTTATATAATTTTTTAAATTATTTACCCAAAGTTAACTCATTCGCCAGAGTCCGCGACGATTTGTCTTCTCCAAATACATCCATAAACACTGTGTTCTTCGAGATGATTAAACATTTTACATTAAATAAAAACGCTAACAAATCAGACCATTACGTACTGCAAGACTTCCACTTCTTTTTACATTTTTGCCTTTTTTTTACTTTTTTTTCTTTTTGGGAGAACATTGCTGTACTAAGACTATAAGAACCATGCATTTTTTCGACTTTTTCGTTACACCAAATTGAGCCGCAGTAACTCGTAGCAGGTTACAGCTAGTATAGAATAAATGACAAAAAGTTATATTCCAAAATTCATGATGTTGAGCATCCTTCAGTTTACTTATACAATTCTAAGTCAACTAAAGTAAAAGAATAAATTATAACATGGTCAACATCATGAATTTTTGAATATAAATTTTTGTCATTTATTCTCTTTATTGCTCCATAATTACATTGAGCTTCTTAAATAAGGATTGATATATATTATAAGAAAATATATTCCTACAGAAATATATATATATATATATATATATATATATATGGATAATTCCTTATTTATAAGTGAATATTAAAAAAATACCCCCTCTGTCTTTCCTATATATCTCCCAACACACTTCCGTATCTAAAACATGCCAGTCCTCTTACTTCAGCACATTTGAAAGCCCTGTTCTTTCGACTGTATCGACAAAGGTAGCGGCTTTCAGGAGTTGCAGATCAGTGAACTTTCACCTTCCATATTAGTCCCAAACAAACGAGGCCATTGATGACAGCGGGCCACGCGTCAGAGTGCAGGTAGATCTCGAACCGTACGGAAGAACACGTGCGCCGACGCACAGGCGTGAATCCAGGCGTTCGGGGCAAGTACGCGCCGGTCTTGCGCTTGCCAAGAAAAACATACACATTGATAAACGCGGGGATCGCACGCAAAGCCGCGCTGAATAGGTCATAGCGAATGAAAATAATAAAGGGGATATAAAAGTTGACTGATAAATAGTGTTCTATTGTGGGTCTCTTTTGTGAAACGATAACTATAAGAGACTCTGGGTGCTTTCACAGATTTTAAACGCTTAAGAGAAGACACGGATAAATATATTTCATATAAACGGACTGATTAAAATTACGATCGTAACAAAAATATTAGAAACTGTCGCTCCGTTGAAACAGAATAATAATAATAATAATAATAATAATAATAATAATAATAATAATAATAATAATAATAATAGTAGTAGAAGCACTAGGAACAATTCCGAAAAACTTTGAAAAAAGAATGGGAGAAATTGGAATCAGAGGAATGACTGGAAAGATATAAAAAATAACAATAAGGAAAACAGCTTAAATATTAAGGAAACATCTTGAATGCAGAGACTTATACACATGAGCTACATGGACGGGCCATATAAACTACTGCAGAGACAAAACATGAAGAAGCGTTACATGGAACCAAGAACATTGAAGCAGCATATCTACAAGTTCTCTATCATCCCCCATTCCCTCCCATTGCCCATCACCGCCCACACAAAAAGAGTGATACCAAATAGTCGAGAAGGGTCAAGGCGGATGGAAAGACCGAGAAAATAGTGCTGACCATACTTTCGCTGGACAACTTCGCAGAGAGCTGTGACTTTGGGAAAGTATGTTGCCACTCAAATTCGAGTGGAGACCAATGGCCGCTGCCAGCGAGAAATCAATGGTAAGCGGTTGTTGAAATAACGTAAATTCATTTGCAATTATTATCGAAAGAGGGGGAGAGTACTGAAAATTTGGGGAGACTTGTTGTCGTTCAGCTTCCAGGCAACACCACAGTTTTTTTTTTCGAAGAGACATCTTTGATGGCCTGTGTGAAAGCTCATTGTGAGCCAATACTAATACAATTAGGTATTTACTTCCATTTCAACATAAAGAGATGCGAAACAGAGTCTATAACTGGGGAAAGTTAAACCAGCGCCCTTAAAAGAGAGATAATCTGGCATTTAAAAAAAAATTGCCTGGGCAGCTTCAACGGTTTTCTCTCGTCGGGGAGCTTCAGACATTAATTACAAACTCTCTCCACCAGAAAGATTTAGCAGAATTTCCCTGCAAAAAACATGATAGTCTAATGTTTAGCATATAATTACCCAACGGCTTTATTTCTTTTTATTTTCCACCAAGATTATTCATTCCAGATGAAAACACAGGGCATTTGAAATACTGATTTATCATAAGATAACAATATTCATCCAGATACAGTGTTGTTTCGCTGTTTCACAGCTCATCAGTGCGGCTAGACAAGCAACTACCTCAAGCTAGGATCGAAACCCGATCGCCCAAATAGCAGTCGCGCTATACGGCTGCTGCTTTGCGGGCAGTGAATTAACAATGTTTTGACATTGCCTAAATACCTAAACTCAATTTATTTACACAAAGAGCATCGCTTCATACGCTAATGGTAATTTGTATATCACTTCTTAAATGCTAAACCTAAGATAGGGAGCATTATAGTCATCAACGTGCAGTACTGCTTCGCTGTTTCATAGCTCATCAATGCGGCTAGACAAGCAACTATCTCAAGCCAGGATCGAAACCCTATCGCCCAAATGACAGTCGAAGCTTCTAACCGTTGCTCTATACGGCTGCTGCTATGCGGGTAGTGAATTAACAATGTTTTGACATTGCCCATATACCTAAGCTCAATTTGTTTGTACAAAGAGCATCGCTTCATACGCTAATGGTAATGTGTATATCACTTCCCAAATGCTTAACCTAAGATATCATAATAATAATAACAGCACATAAAAAACAACATCGTTAATTTCTGCAGTCACCATCACTATATTATTATCAGACTAGTATCAATTTAATAGATAAAAGTTTTAAAACGTATACTTTATATATATATATATATATATATATATATATATATATATATATATATATATCGATATTTATTTATTTATTAGCAAAAGTACCCGTCGTTGATAGGTTCAAAAACAGCCTACAGAAAATGGACTCTGATTTATGAAAGTATGATAGGTTATGAAAAGGAAGGGTTGTAAAGAGATAGCTTCGAATATGGGGGTATCAAAACCAAAGCAAAATATGATGAAAGTAAAAATAAAATAGATAAACCCCATAATTTATTATGCCATACCTGTTCACACTGAAACAATTATCACAATATTCTGTGGATCTATATTAAAAAATCTTATAAAACGCGAACGAACACCCCATAATTTTATAATACCATGTTTCTTCAAACTGAAACATAATTATCAAAGTATACTTACGCAGATAGATATGAAAAGTCTCTATTAAAGTTTGTGCCTATTTCCATTCTATGGAGGCCAGGCGCGAACGCAGACCCCACAATTTTATTATATTATCCCTATTTAAGCTAAAACATACTTATCAAAATATTATTATGTACATCTATATAAAAAACACTTGTAAACGTTTTTTTTTTAAAATTTTCTAATGTTTTATTTCCATACTTTGTAGATCAGGCGCGAACGCAGACCCCACAATCTTAATGAACCACCGTTCTGCCAAATCAAACATACCCATTTATGTGTCTCGATACATCTTCTATCATTATATGTAATCATTTTTTTTTTTAAATAGTCAACCATATAGAAGTCTATTCGTGACCAGACACACACACACACACACATACAGAGACAGACACAGACACACACACATTCAGCTCTGTATTATATATATATATATGTATATATATATATATATATATATATATAGATAGATAGATATATATAGATATATATATATATATATAGAGAGAGAGAGAGACAGAGAAAGAGAGAGAGAGGGGGGATGGCATAGAGAGATGGTTTGTGTCTTAGTGAATATCGCTGTTATTCTGTTAATTCATCATTTATGACGCCATCACACTGCACCGGCATCAACACGTGTACATGATCCATAGCATATTAGTAGTACAGGATGTTCAAAAAGTCACTGAAAGGGTTTAAACTTAAATAGATTTTTTATTTTTACGATATATTTATGTTATTTTAACACAATCTGACTAAGACAATAGGAATTTAAAAATAACTACAAAATTCAAACAATCTTTATTTATAAAAAATAAAGTATTTCAAATGTTGCCCGTTTTCAGCTTCGCATATTTGTACTTTTTTCAAATTATTTATGACAGATTGCGGAATCACTGGATTGCGATTTAACTTCCTTGGTGTCTATTTGAGAATTGACCCCTGATTTTGGTAAAACAATTTTACAACTTGCGTACATGTTAAACGCGATGCCCATAATTAATTTCCAAAATATCATCCTTAAAATATCTGAAATAGTGAAAATAATAATCAGTAATGTAAAATGACAAAGATTTTCAACCTTTCAATGACTTTTTGACTGTATATATATATATATATATATATATATATATATATATATATATATATATATATATATATATTCAATCGTTAATCTATCATCTCATCATTTTATTTAGTTTTAAATGTTTAATCACCTGTTTTAAATGTAATGTTATGTTTTAAACGTATATTATCTATTTTAAAAATAACTAGTATAATGAATAAAGATTGGATTATTAATCTTAACTGATGAATGTATATAATGTACAGAATAGAAATGAATATGGTTAAAAAAAGCATAACTATAAAATTATATCCCACATCAATTTGTATAATGTGATAACCTATCTTATCTGGTTACCCCTGTCTTAACCTTGGAGATGATATTATCCCATTTATTGGTTTTAATTATAAAAAGAGGTAATATTTTTGACGGATACTCTCGTGGATATTCTTGGCCTGATGAGGCGATTTTCCCTGGCAGGGGGTCACTGAAATATGTTTGCATATGTGTAACCATTAGTTATCACATCCAACATATATATATATATATATATATATATATATATTTAAAGGGGGTAAGAACAGTAGTCTAAAGAGCAGATTGTATTTTAATGTGATAGTAAAATTACTAATTTAATTAAAATACAAGAAAAGAACAGTGCCCATTGTAATTCAGATATATAATAAACTCGATAGGCAAATATCCTAGAGCTACTTTAATATTTAGCAATGTGATTGATAATTTAAAATTAAAAGTAGAATTAAAAATTAAAAATCTGTTTCATAAGAAGGAACAACAACAAAGTCAATAATTTGTACGATCGTTTCGGAAACGATGTTTTTATTGTGATAAACATTAAGCCACGGACAATAATTTTGACATATAGTTTTTTTTAAACAAAGTCTCCTCATCAGCAAAAGTATTAGGTGGTTTTTTTTTATGTAAAAGACACCATAAATAAACCTAGCAGTTTTTAAGTAAGGCAGATATATCTGGAAAAATAATTACTGAATATATATATATATATATATATATATATACATATATATATAAATATATATATATATATATATATGTATATATATATATAAGGAAGAATGGGTGTGTGAGACCATACATTCTGCATGCTCAACGGATTTTGATGTAAAGACTTGAAATTTGGTATATAAGGTGTTTAGACATTTGGAAAACTTCCTAATCTGGTGTCATTGGGAACAGGGGCTGTTAAATAGTAAAAATTGAAAAATTCATACTTGGGGGTGGTCATCTTATGTTTATCTCGTGGTAAACTGTTTCACGACTGCGCATGCGCGAAATGTTCCCATGATAGCTTCCTTAAATTTAGAATACGTAGGTTTGAAAACACGTTTTAAAGATAATAAATCGGTCTAATCGTTATTTTACTTGACTCACTGTCTTTAAGGTTTTGGTTTCGGGCTTACCTTCAGTATTTTCTTTTTTACTAACAGGAAGTGAACGGTTTAGAAAAAAAGCATTATACTCGAATTTACACGCATCAGTTTCTTTCCGTTTATTATTTTTTTTACTATATTGGGTACAATATAACAATCAGTAGCGAATTGCGTAAATACAAAATCTGCATGAATTAAATATATTTATGAATATTTTTCGACCAGGCTATGCCGGAGCGCCTTCTAGTATATCTATTAAAGTGAGAATGTGTGTGTAAGGACACTTCTATATACTCAACGAACTTTTGATCTAGAGATTGAAATTTGGTATATAGGTTATTCAGACATGTGGAAACTTCTTATGCTGTTTTCACCCGGGAAAAGGAGCGACTAAGGTGTCAAAATCGAAAAATTGGTACGTGGGGTGGGTCATTGGATTTGTGGTTAGTTATCCACTGTTTCACGATTGCGCATGCATAAAGGGTTCATATGACAGCTTCCTAATGTTAAGAATAAGTAGGTTTGAAAGCACGTACATATATATATGTATATATATATGCATACAGATACACACACAATCACACATATATTAAAAATATATGGCTACTTCATTTAATCACATAACATAATAAACGAAAATATAATTTATGCCTAAATTTTCAGTTTTTATTTCAACTTTTCTCAATACATATGTAGAACTAGGTAGGAAGCTATGAAAATATATATGGCAATTAAGCTACACAGAATATTCCGCGCTTATGTCTGACGAGTTCTCACGTGAATGAAACGCGGAATATTCTGTGTAGCTTAATTGCCATATATATTTTCATAACTTACCACACACACACACACACACATATATATATAAATATATATATAAATATATATATATATATATATATATATATATATATATATATATATATATATATATATATATATATATTCTCCAAGTTATCAACTTTTCTCTCGATCCTTCCCGGTAGCCTCTAATTTTAAAGTTTCACGTCTGTATAATCAGCACGTCTCCAAATGATCAGAGCCACCGTTCCCATATATTGCCCACTTTTAATCTTCAGGACATGTATTTATTCTTTCCAAATTTTAGATAGCTAATTATATTTTCTTTTAAATAAAAAAATGATTCATTTAGTTCTTATAATTATTTGTATATCACACTATGAAGTATACTAATTGATTTCTATAATTTAATTACACAGTTGTCTTAAGAAAATGTTTAATGTACTTTTTTGAATTCAAGCTTTTTTCATTTATTTTCATGGTTGCTTAATTTTAATCTTGCCAATAAACCTAGCAGGTTGTTGCATAAGTTCCCGCCGTTTTGTTCTAAAACATGTTTTGATATTTGACAAAGTGTTACATATCATTAGAAAGCACATATTTCGTTCTACGAGATAATGGTCATCGTTGATTTTTTTTGCTCATATTATTTTTCTCACGTTTCAAAACCGCCGAATGGATTTTCAAGTAGATAAAAAATCAAAATTTCGACACCTCTTTTTTCACCTTTATCGAAGTCGCAAAGCGAGTGAAGTGACCAAGAATATTTGTGAAGTATATGGAGAAAACGCTATAGCTCAGATAACTGTTCGAGATTGGTTTAATAAAACACGGTAATTTTGACCTCAATGGCGTTCCTCGTTCTCGAAGACCAATCAAGATAGACGAACCCCACTCAAGGTTCTTTTCAAGGAAGATGGCCACCAGTAATCGAGAGAATTGGGTGAAAAGATGAAGTGTGATTTTGCGACAATTTCATGCCACATTAGGTCGATGGAGCTTGGGTCCCACACGATCTTACTTTTACTGTTAAAATTCTTTGGTTTTCTTTTAAAAACAACGGCGGGAATCTATGCAACAACTTAATATATCATATACATTCATCCCTCGAAAGAATATTAATTGGATTTACATACTTCAGAATTTTTTTCATTCTTCCTAGAAATTCGCGGCTGAAGAAAAAATCATCCTATAACTATAAAATAAAATCAGTGTCATACTAGTAATTGAATTGCATATGCATATCTATTATTGTATGTAAAAGTCTGTTGTTAAAAGTGTAATAATCAATTAGCATATGATTGTTGGTATATGAAATCCTTTTCAGAATACGTTTCTCAGTCGCTGTGCAAGTAGTAATTTCGCAATTTTCTATGACTGTCATAGATACTGTGTTTATTGATGTAGATGTGTTTGCTTTCTAACGGGAACACATCAAAAAGACAATTGTCCATAACAGAAACTAGAAGCGATTTTTAAGGTCGATTAATGTAAACAACGTAAAAAAAACTATATTTGTAACCCAAATGATTGGTCTCGAGTTCATTCTTGGTATTCTGGACTTGGCTCAAAATGAAGTATATTTTCTCTTGTCGCTCATATTATTGATATTTTTATGTATATACATTTTTAGATTAGTTATTCGTATTATTTCGACTTTTCGGAATAGTTTTCTTATCTTTTTGTTTGCCATTTTGATAACACAAGGAAATAAAACTTGGAAAAATTCAAGTGTAAAAGTAACCTTTTTGAGAAAGTTGAAAGTTAAAGCATCAGTGTGGGCGACCGAAAAACGTTTGCGAATTACTTAGGATTACATTCAACGATGGTTAGCGTAACAATAGCATGCGAGCCCGGTGGAGTGAATAAAGGGTTCAGATCGAACTTCCTTACATATCTCTGAGTTCGATAAAATACACTTGAAAAATGCCGAAAATTACATCGTTGTGAAAAAAACACTTAAGATAGGAACAGTAATCCGAAGAACCAAAATAATACGGATTTCTATTTTTGTTCTCAAGTCCGTTTAATATTAATAAATGTCATCTAAAAAAAGGTTATATCACAATCGTAATGAGAAGTCACGCGTGGCTGGAGAATGTTGAAATAAATGTGGTTGTTACAAAAAAAAAAAGTCGAGTTATTACTTGTCTTATATCCCTTGCAACCTAAGTCAGGTCTATGTGTGTAAACAGGTGTAACGTTATAATCTGAGACAACAATTTATTTTCAAACAATACTTTTCTTTTTGGTTTTTACTGATAAAATCAAATTTCCTAGAATGCAATTCGGTTTCTTGAAAAACAAATTTGGCAATTAACTATCCGTGAAATAAAAATCCTACTTATACACAACAAATTATTTATGCACACATGATTAGATGCGTCTCTATTTCTTCACAACCAATTAAGTTATTTTAAATGATCATTTTGTAACAGTCTATTTTTCTAGTTATTTTAAATGATCATTCTTCTAGCCATTCCTCTATTATTAAAACAATATTAATTTAAATCACAGTCGACATCGAGAAGGGATATGCAGAGACATTTATCTTAAACAATTTGTAACAGCCAATAAAAATTAAAGTGGAGTCATTATTTTCCTTAAAGAGAAAATCATATCTGCTATTTCTAAGATCCTACAGTATACATGCTTGGCTTCACGGATACAGCCTCAAACTATTGAATGGCATAATGTTCTGAGTATTGTATTGACTTATATTAGTGGGTTAGATTGCGGAGACAATCTTTCATTTCGTGCTTGTATCATTAAGTGAAAGATTCTTTTGGAAAATTGAGATAACCTGCCCCACCATATATGGGAAAGATAGAGTCATCTCATTCTATTAGTGGGTTATCATCTTGTGTTTCTGTAGTATAAGTAAAGTGTTGATATGACGTTAAACATAATTAGCAATCAAGCTTGTCTCTTTTCGAAGTTAGAGCTAAATGGTATTTAATCTAACTAATCGTAATTTGTTTCTAACAAACTAGTGTTCATTTATTATTACTGCACTATGTTATTGACCGTAGAAAATGTTTTAAACGATTTATTACTTTGGCTCAGACAATCTTTATTATGAAACATATTTATCTAATCATCACAAAATACGACGGCGCAAGGGAAATAACTCTTGATTTTAATTGAAAAATATAAAAATTGTGTTTCTTAAATCTAAGATAACATTTCTTTTAAAAAAATGGTATACAAAAATATCAGGTGAAATGGTTTCAATGTATCCTGGGTAACGCCGAGCAGATAGAATTACTATATGTATTGTCTTTACATATTTCATGGACAAAAAGGAAGACAAACGAAACAGCCATGCGTAAAGCAACATCCAGCAAACCACCAATCAATACCGTTCCAGCTTGACAGAGTATTTCGGCCATTTGATGTGGGCGGACGGCGTGAAAAAAAGACTTAATGGTATGAAAAATCGCCGGAAAAAAAGAGCACAGGAAGACAATAAATAAAATTCACTGACTGTCCCAACAGGATAACTGGAAACACGATTGAAGATCTTATCAGAAAGGCCGAATGCAGAATGGACTGGGGACCTATAGTCATCGATGTCTGCAATAACAGACCTGAGACTCGAAGAAGACTGTCTATGTGTATATTCTGTAAGATAGCACCAGAAATGTCTAAGAAGATTATAATCTTCTACCTTTATAAAATACAAATATGTTTTTAAATGGATTACTGTTCAACATCTAGAGATCTGTTACATTCCTGGCTTTATTGAATACAAAAGCGAAATCTAGAAGGCGATATAATTTTCTTTTCCTACTTTGTCTTTCTACCAAAAAGGACATTGCTAGATTGCCTCTACTTTATCGTTATTTTCATGGCATATGCTCAATTGAGCTTCGATCTACATATAAAACGTCTAGAACAAAATCTCGTTTAGTTAAAGAAAAAACGCTGTTTCTCTTTCTTTTTTTTTGTCTCACTCTACCTAAAACTAAATAACATTTACATGAGTAAATGTTATTTTCTAGAACTGCCCGTCTATAAAAGAATTCCGCGAGGCTGCTTCCTAGCTTACTACAACGTGGTCGTTTTCAATTCCAATTTTAACAAATTCTTGCTAACCATGCCTCTTCAATAATCAAATTCTACCCAATCATCATCACTACGAACTAAGATGGTGATCTATCACCGTCGAACTTTAACTCGTTTAACATTGATGATCGCGTTGCGATTGATAAGTTGATATACCTTTGAAAAAAAAACCTCCTTATAATTCTGAAAGTACATTTTTCTCACCAAAATAAAATGTTGAGCATTTCAGCGGTATTTTTTCTTTAGTCTTGCTCACCGCTCAAAAAATCGGTAAACAAAGAGATGAACAGCCTTACAAATAATATTACCTCCCCTTTAGCGGAGTCAATAAACGAGGACAGGCATTTAAATGTTGATTATTGTTTCGTTTTATTGCAATGGAAGATGATGTGTTCCTTTTCCACTTAATGGTGTATTCAAAAAATGTTTTTCCAATGTTCTTCTTGGTTGCACGCACGTGAGTCTACCCGTTGCTTGTTGGTGCACCGGATTAAGCACACAGCAACACACAGGCACCCACACAAGGGACGGGGGACAAAAAGGAAGCTTCACGTTTTCACGGTTAGGGTTGATCCCCAACGCGTGTTTGCTACTCTGTCATTGACGTTCGCGTAACCTAGAGAAAGCAGAAACTCATGAATAACTGATGAACTAGTCACGGAATAAAGAATGATATTAAAAGAAAAAGACTGAAATAGAGAGAGGGAGAGGGTGAGTGAGAAAGAGAGACAGAAAGAGAAAAGGTAAAGAAGAGGAGAGCGGGAAATAGGGAGAGAGAGAGTGCTAATAGAGGTTAAGAGAATAATAGATCGTGACAAATACACACACACACACATATATGTATATATATATATATATATATATATATATATATATATATATATATATATATATATATACAATATTTTGTTCAGACAATAAATCAGAATTGGAATCGAAAAAGTCAAAACATCTTGGGGTATCGGAATTGGTATCGGAATCGGGCAAAATAATTTCTTTAATTATCTTCGTTTTGTTTGATTTTGATTAAAACAAAATCTTCTAGTGCTAGTAATGATAATAAAATATTAAATATTTATGAATTTTGCACTACTAGTAAAACTAAAATCTATAGATCACCCCTCCCCAATAAGTGTATTTTTATGTTTGGGAAGATATATGGCCATTTAACACGTGTTTTTAGAGTAACTGGGGAAAATAATAACTTTATAGTTAAATATTAAGAGATTTATAAAGAATTGGAATCAGAATCGGTAATTGTATCGGAGTCAAAAAATTAGAACGAAATCGTTAATTGGATCGGGATTGGGAAAATATTGGAATCATCCCATTACTAATATATTTATATATATATATATATATATATATATATATATATATATATATAAATATATATATATGTGTGTGTGTGTGTGTGTGTATATATATATACACACGCAGATCACATAATTGTTAGATCACTCAGACAGACGCAAAAAAAAAACATTTAAAGAACATATGTTTAAATTTCAACGGTATTTCTCGCGGTTAACGGAAGCTGAATGGATAGGTCCTTGCTAATAAAGCCAGACATGACTTTTGTTGCCAGGTTCGAATCTCTCGACTGATGTTAATCGTTACACCCTGCATTGATGGTTCCCGAAAAGATGAAACACTAGTGTCCGTAGGTATTTAATAATTATTATAGCAAATAATTACAAATATATATATATATACATATATATATATATAT
This sequence comes from Euprymna scolopes, assembly GCF_053919585.1. Lineage (NCBI taxonomy): Eukaryota > Metazoa > Mollusca > Cephalopoda > Sepiida > Sepiolidae > Euprymna > Euprymna scolopes. The sequence goes on from NC_136486.1 coordinate 144,322,741, forward strand.
GTATATATGTTACAAAATAAATACTATGCTGTACGTTTGATGCCAAATTACAACGCGAACATTTTGTAAAAAAAAAACAAAAAAAAACATTTATTTGGTTAAGAATATCTTTAATTTTTATGCCTTCTTCACTTCTATTTGACTTCACAATATATGTTTGTGTCATGTTATTATTAATAGAAAAGATTTATTCGAAAAAATCCGTAGGTTCTTTTCATCAGTGATACATTATTTTTTTAAAGTCCAGCAGACGATATTTGGCGCGTGTGGTTTGAAAGAGTTAAGTTTGTACTCTCAGTGTTATAACCGCTACCGCTTTACTCTCCCCTGCGTTGTATGGTGTATGGTATATACGTTCAAAAATTACAGTTAGGATATCAGCTGTAGAACGGGCTTGTCTAAATCCATATTTTTGGTCGGTCAGATGTTTAGTAGCTGTAAGGTGATGAATTAGAGGTTCGTTAATGAAGGACTCAAAGCGAGTGGAAGCTAATGAGGCAGTAATTTTATGGGTTAGTTCTTTCGCGAGAATTCTTGAAAACAGGTCTGACAGGGGCAGTTTTCCAGTAGTCAGAAATGCAATATACTCTGTTATGCAAAATACAATTTCCAGATTTTAAAGAAAAGGCGATGTTACTTTCCTTCATTAGAAGTCAGAACATAAGACACATACTAAATATCTGCATTGAAAATATGCCCGTATATCTATTTATAATTAATTATACATACAGAATACGCCATAGCTTATACTTTATTTCCAGTTACACCTGTACTGAATTTTGTCCTGCTACATCAACTTGGCCTTTTGGTCAAGATCAAAGTGTAGTATCTGTTCTTCAGATGCTGCACTTCTATTTCTTGTTCTCTTTCAGTGGAGGAGAAATCCTTCACGACTGAGACAATTTTTATTTTTGTACCTTTTCTCCACGTTAAAAAACGACCCTGGTGTCTAACTCTGTCCCGTGGGGAGGCATAGTAAATAGGTACACCTGTACTGAATTATACTTCAAATCATAAATGTGTCGTCACTTGTATCTATATTGAATGTACACCTTAATGCCCCTCCTGTTGTCCTAAATATTCGGAGTTTGAGCACTAAAATTTATTTTAATCCCTAATATCAAGTTAATCATATTTAACATGTTATCCTATTCCTAAACTAACATATTAACTATATTTTAACCAAATATTAACTCCTCTCTCTTAAACCAACCAAAATCAACTCAAACAACTAAAATTTAGTTGCTTCCACTGCATGGATTTTTACTTATGCCCTCTTCCAGTAACAATGAAATGGAAACCATAGTAATGTCCTTTATAATCATTTTGAGGAGTGTAACTTTTCAGTAGATATATAAATTTTACTAACTAACCCATTAATACTAACTACCCATGCGGGGTCGTAGAAATACCCGGTGTAGGACCCAGGCGCGGGGAAACCCCTCTCGATGCTGATGGGCCCGTAGATATTCCTATGTCACCCGTCTAGGAGAAGGAAAAGTAAACGGAGGGGGGGGCTAGTCAGTCCTGGGCGACAACCTTCCTAGAGCTGGTGACTCAAACAAATTACCGCTTGGCAAACCTAAACTGATAAAGGAGTATATAGGCTCTGTCTATCGCCCGGTTTTAATACTCCTTCTTTGCCTATTAGTCAGGCGTAGAGGTGCTATCATAGGGACTCGACAGAAACACCAAGTGGTCGACCTTTTTTCCTGACTAGGGCAATGAACGCCGTTTTCCCCACTCCCGCCAAATCCCATCCCCTAAAATTGTGCACTTTAGAGGTGATTTAGTGGCATATATGGTAGTGCAATTGGATTGGGTTGTCTTTTGTCTGATAGGTTCAGGGTACCGGATTGACAGTTATTGACTGCTGTTTCTGACTGATAGTACAAGAGCCCTAATTCTTTGATAGCTCTTATAGCGACTGTTCCATCACAGTTGTATAATATCTGGATGATTGTAGTGTTATGTTGCGCATGAAAAGTAACAAGTGGGCTTTCCTGTAGATGAAGAGTCGGCTGATGTTCTACTTGTGTTGCATATATAATATTCTGCACAACCACTTGTCCAGCACCTCTCACCCTATCTGAAACTTTTAAATAAAATAAAATGCCAGTTCAATTAAAAATTACGATTAAACCAGGCTTAAACTCAAACGAAACCAATTTGCTTCCTCCATTGAGACTTGCAACGGGTTAGAACAAATTTAGATGATGTTGAGTTATTTCTCCTAACAAAGACCCCGGGTATCTTAGCACTAATTGAAACAACCCAACACTTCTCATCTCATCTAACCACTTTAGCATGCATGGTTATCTCCCACTTTACGCAGAGAAACAAAAATAGAATCAGACGACCAGGCCTTTATGTGCTTTAGACTTAACATGTAACATAATATTAGATACTTATATTTTCTCTACCCAGGACATAATAAACAAAATCTCTGACAGCATAGATACATCACTCTTCCTCGATACTAGCGCACAAGTACATGTATTTGGTGACTTTAATATCAACTACAATAATTGGCTTGGCTTCTCTACTTACACAGACGCACCTGGTAGCATGGCACGTTGCTTCCCTATATCTCATTCTATCACTGACGGTTTCATTTCTGACACATTTCTTAGATCAGCAAGATCAACATGCCTTAATTCTAGATCTATTTCTGGCCACAGTTCCCGATGATTGTGTAACGAATGTCCACAGCCCATTCGGGAATGCTGATCACGCTGTGATAATGATAGAAATCACCCTAAATTGCCGACCCAATACTGAAGAGCTACGGTATTATAAAAATGCTGACTGTGAAGCCATCAGGGATCACATCAGAGATGCCCGTGCGAAAATATCTTTTCTCTTCTCGCTCAACAGTGCAGAATTTAGACCACTGAATGATTCAAAACGACACTTGAAACACATGTTCCTACCCGGAAATTCTAAGGCAAGCCCAACTCTCCTCAATGGTTTACTTCTACTTGTGCAGCTGCCATTGCTCAAAGGCAGCATGTGTACCGGAGATTTAATCGACAAAAGTCCAGTTCAAACAGACAGAAGTTTATAGGTTAGAAGTAATTACAAGAGAGAAATAGTGACAGCTAAAAGAGAATATACCGAAACTACCAGAAAACCCATCGAAACACAGAAATTAGGAACTCGGTATTTCTGGAAAATCTACAACAACGTAGTAAATAATGGGCAATCAAAAATTAGTCCACTATCCAACAATCATGAGACTGTTTGCACGGAAGCCGAGAAGGCTAACATACTTGCCAGTCAGTTTGTCTCAAACTCCACATTGGATTTAACAAACCACTCCCTCCCTGGCTTACCTTTGCGGACAGACGCTACACTAGATGATCTGAAAATTCCTCCTTCTCAGGTCCATGAGATAACATATATATATATATATATATATATATATATATATATATATATATATATATATATAAGGAACGGTGTCAGTCTGTATGCGGACCGGTCGATAGCAAACTACTCTGTCAATCCTTGGTCTACAGATTGGACCTTGATATTTAAAGAATTGTTCCTTTGGTACAAATACAATTCAATGTTTAGCTGAGAAAAATACCTGATAAGATAGCACAATTGAACAAAAACAATGGTACTTGGCAAGCGTTAGTCGACTAAACATGTTACCTTCACGCATACACAAATACACATGTATACCTATGAGAACGTTTTTTAAGCTTTTATACGCGTATGAACTTAGTTAAGATGGTGATGAATAATACTGGTTTTGATTCAAGCTTATGGCATCATCCAAGTGATATTTTTATTTGTTTTTATTTTTACTTTTGAAATCGCTACTACATATTGGGTACAATATAATAATCAATAGAAACTTGGCTCTATTATTATGAATACAGCATTTGCATGATTGAAAATATATTTAATCGTATTTCACGATTAGGCATATATATATATATATATATATATATATATATATATATATATATATATATATATATATATATATATATATATATACGGAAACGTGATTTGCATTACCTTAATGCGAATTAGGAATAATTTTTCCCATACCAATGTGGTGCCCCCAAATGGGAACTACATATATATATTTTTAAATATATTAGTTACGAACATGTGTTTTCTGTTCATATGACTAATTAGCGCAGTTGAACAGGACTAGAATCGAACCAAGGACTCTGAGGTCGCGAATTGCCACTAAGCATTGCCGTTTATAAATTTTGAGTAGTTATCATTTCTTTGTTAATTTTGCCTGCGGTACTTCTTTGGGCGGATTGCATTACCTTTATGCTAAATAGGAATAATTTTCCGTTAGTCATATTTTTGTTACGGACGCATGTTTTGTTGTCATACGTTTTATCAGCGCAGCATATAGAAAACGTAACAAGTAACCTTACGATATTGCACTACGTTCCGGAGATCGACACTACGAGGACTTGATCACCATTACTCGTGAAGTGCTGTCATGAATAGTTGCGTCGTTTACGTAGATGTCAATAACTGAGCCCTGGACATCATTTAGACGATCATTAATAAAGGGCATTAAACGGACTAGACCTAGAATTGATAATAGAGAATATTATGTTTCAACCTTATATGCTCCAACGACTAAAGAGAGGTAAGTGTTGCTAAGTAGTTAACGACACGGACTAATAACCTGGGTGTCTCAACTTCTAATCCAGTTCGTTTTGCACCTTAACATAGAGACGTTGGCAACCTTCATGTGATGCCTTCTGTAATGTACATAATATACATTTCTTGAACAAATTCTAACTAGAACGATATTATTTAGCTGATTCAAATTAAATGTCTGATGCTCAACAACATAAAAATATTGAAGAGAAAGAATTGTATGGTTGTGAGACGTCGACACATATTCAATAGCAAGTTTGTGGCAGACCTTAACAAAATACTTTAATATATAGAGAGCTCCTCAATCAAGATATTCACTGATCCGCTATGAGATTACAGTCAGCACATCAGCAGTTGATCGTGCAGCACGATATCTATATTGTTTTTCACTAAATAAATTCTCATTCTTGAGGTGCTTGTGATTGAGTCACCATTTATCATAGCTCGGAAACCACTCGAAGATACGGGTTACTGAGTGTACAGTAGTCAATGGGAAAATATCGTAGTAATCATTATTGGTGGAAATTTGGTAAATTGGATGATTTAGAGGAATGGTTCATCAAGAACTTGTTCACGTTTGACTTGAAGAGGACCATATTATAGTCAATTGGAAAGCAGCAAAACGGAGTTCCATAAGGGGGCAATTCTAAGAAAGAAGGTTTTCTTCATTGAATCTACGTTTAGGATTAGGCACAGATAACGAGTGGGTGGAATTATTCAAAGTGGTTTAAGTTAGACGAGTTTTTTTCCTGAAAGTCAGGCAATGGGGGGGGGGCACAGATTGGAATTCAGACGAGCTCTTGACATGAAAATAGCAATAAAGCAGAGACAAACTCGCATAATTTCTTCTGTGAGAAAAAAGGTTGAAGGGAAAGAGGAAAAGCCTCCTCACCTCCACTAGGCTAGTAAGTTTATTTTGAACTTTGTACAGGCAAGGTGAATCTTTCCAGCAGCTCCTGCCCAGATGTGGCAGTACTCCATTTTTAGACGTACTTGACTCTTATAGAGAATTGCATCAGCAGTGAGATATCTACTGGACCGGTAGAACGAACTCATCATTTATCCAGCAGTATTGGCAACAGATTTATGTCCGTGTTTCATGTCGGATCAGAAGTAAAGATGAGACCCATAAACTTGTCAAAACATGGGCCTCCCCAAGACGAGAGCCATTCATTTTAATTGATGCCAGAGGGTTGATGATGTAAAGATAGAAGCTTCGTTTTAGATGCATTAAAATTAACCAACCACCTCTTTCCCCATCGCACAATGTGTTGAAGATCAGAGGAGAGAATCAGAGAAAACTTGGTCGTTTAATACTTTTTGAAGCGTTGCCATAGATCATAGTATCGGCAGCATAACTCTCTACGAATGATCTTAGGATGTGATTTGAGATATCATTGATGTAGATCAGGAATAGAGTTGAGCCCAGCACGGACCGCTGAGGGACTCTAGCATTAATACTGTGAGATATTCAAACAACTTACTCGTGAGAAGCAGAAGAGCGGTCGATCTCTACTCAGTTGCTGAAAACTGACCAACAGTAATTATTGATACTTGGCAGAACGACGACGTTTTCCAAGTAGAAAAAGTGTATTTTTTCCTCTTTAAGCAATAAATGAATAATTTTGTAACGGTAGAAGCAAGTTCTACAAGCAGATAATAAAGAAACATGCCTTGAATTATTATGAGTAAATGTTTCTCTGCTACCCTTGTTGTTCTTGATAAAATTGGCGACGCCTTCAATAAATGCAGGGCTACTACAGCGTATGTTCAACGATAGCTGGCTCTCATCGTAAAGAATGACATTTGAAGCTAAGTTCTTTATGAAATTGTTTGTAGAATAAAACTCATGAATTTTGTTCCATGTGACACATAAATAACCCAAGACAAGACAAAAGCATGTTAAATTATAGAAGCCAGTATAATGATGAGTTGACTATTTCGAATCCTTCTCCAATATTTATTAAACAAATGTTTTTTAATTAATATTATATGCACATGAAACACTGTTTATAAAACTATTTATATATAAACACAAATAATATTTAATTATATACAGATACACCCACAAACATATATATATGTACACACGCACACGGACATATATATTAGCACACACACACACACATATATATATATATATATATATATATATATATATAATTAAAGTAAAATTTGTATTTATATAACTTGTAACAAAGTGATAGAGTGATTCCTCGTGCTTAGGAAATATAAATATTTTATTTAATTCTGCAACATAATTATTTGTTTACATTGGACTTTTACGGCATGGTTATATAATTATGTTATGAATTTTGTATTCTACGCAATTATGACACACATACACACATATATACGTATACATATGTATATATATATATATATACGTATGTATATATATATACACACAGTGTGTAAAAAAGTGATTGCACATGTTTTTATTAATAAACATAAATGTATGCGCATTCTTTTACAATATATTATATTAACGAAACTTCTATTTTTCACATGTAATATATATTTTCTTTGTGATAAATCTTATAAGATTTTATTAAATAAGTGGTTAATTCAATTTTTTAATCCAAAATCTAATATCTTGTATTTAAGGTATTTTCAAATAATTAACTATACATCATAGGAAAACATTATTTGGATCAAATTGAACATGTAATTAAACCCCAGAAGCCATGTTAAAAAATTATTTAAAAAAAAAAATGAAAAATATATTAACTAACAGAAATCAAGCAAACCGCGGCGAAATCCGACTGTGAAATGGACCTATTTGATAATTTCTTGAGTGGGAGCGTTTTGCTAAGTTGGTAGAGTGCTTGCCTCGCATGCATGAAGCTCGGCTCCCGGATTCGGATATGTCTAGTTGATGAGCCCAAATGAGGGCGAAACTCAAGTTTTGGACTTTCGGTTCGTTGGCTGTTATGGCTCTTGTAGGCTGCGACGTTGTTTAGCTGTGGAATTATATATATATATATATATATATATATATATATATATATAAGCTATGACGTCACACGTGACATCATATATATATATATATATATATATATATATATATATATATATATATGAATAAAAAAGAATACGAAAAGTATAAAAGCTTATAACTTTTCTTTATTCGTTTTCAATTGGTGACGTGCAGGAATACAAAATAATATTATGAAAAAATTTAAAAACTTTTCTTATAAGTACATAATTTTCGAACGATCCTTCAGTCTTCATCGGTGTAGTCATATATAACGTATAATGTATATATGTATGACGTCATCGCACACAAATACACACCTGAAATGCGGATGTATTATAATAAATATACACGCATAGAAGAGGAAAGTGAGACAGACAGACATGGAGCAAAGAAGTGCGATAAATAGACAGAGAAAAGCGAGAGAAACAAACACAAAAAAGTTATGAGAAAATGTTTGTTGGAGTTAGAACAACAACAAAAATAATACGAGTTAAATGTTAATTTTTGCCTTTTGAAATGATAATCATAGCATTTTTCACGCCGGTCAGCGTTTTAAGAAGGAAAACGGAACCAAAGATTTCTGAATGCTTTAAGCGTTCTCTATTAAACGTTCCAATGACCTGCAACCAAATCAAAAGCAATCCACGTGGCCATCCGTTTCGCTCTTTGCTCGCTTATCAAACAAGGAGGTTCCTGTTTAGTCGCCGTTGAATCAACAAGGCCGACCGCATAACAGATGACCAAGCACCGGTGTTTAAATATCCAAACTTCCCTCGCGTTCATAGATGAATAGGTTTTTCCGCGTACTCGGCACATGGCCTGACCGAACGCCCCTTTTCCCCGCGAAGACAACACTTACATTTATAGCACGCTTTTCTTAAAGTCAGCGTCGACATGTAAGCATAAAAATAGCTCACGGCCGTCTTAAAGGGGGCGCAACTTGCAGTGGGAGGGTGTATTCTCTTTGGGGTCAGTAAGTCGGTTTCTCTGAATGACCAATGGTTCGTTTTCTTTGGAGCTCAATTAAATGTATCTTTCTGATTAGGCACGGACGGAACCCTTGCTAATCCTAACAAGAAACTCTTTTTGTGATCGCTCCCCGCTCTATAATTTTCGTGCACTTGGTGGAAGGTCGATTGTATTATTGACACTCTTAAAGCAAAATGTTGTTTTTATGATTCTGCTCATAGCTGTCATGAAATAACTCATGAGGAACTAAATAGTCACTTGTGTGCTATTGGCTAAAAGTAAAACACAATCAATACGCCATTATATACACACACACACACACACACACACACACACACACACACATATATATATATATATATATATATTAGTATATTAGTATATTTGGGCAGCATTTTTTCTTTTATGCATGTTTCATTAAATAGCACAGACAACTCTTGCTTGTTTTTCTTGTAATCCTCCTTTTCTCTTTTTCGGACCAGTTTCCGAAAGTTTTTTTTCTTTTAGTGAAAAAAAGAATTTTTCCATAATGGGTGCGCCTTCCAATCTTTGAGGCATTGATCATCCACATTAATAAACCAACAATTAACCAGACTCAAAATGAAACGGAGGGGAAGCTCAAGTGCTTTTGAGTATTTTAGTGATTTAACGCGATTTTAATCGTCTTTTAATCGTCTTTTCATTTAATCTCGCTATTTCATTTTTCAATTTCATTTTTTATTTTTTTATTTTTTACTATATATATATATATATATGTGTGTGTGTGTTTGTGTGTGTGTGTGTGTGAAGGTAATGGCCGAAAATTCTAGTAGAGTGCTCGATTTCAAAATCATCATCTCTAAATGAAAGCATAGTATTTATTCATATATATTACAGAAGATTAAAACTACATCGGTGCCATCGGTTTCAAATCTAGACAAAGGCAGGGGAATACCTGGTCGCCTGTGTCAGAGTCTCTTCAACTTCTGTTTAAACTAGGCACCGCCAAAACGGGGGGGGGGCAGGTCAGTACTTTTTGACGGACCGTCTTTTTAAAAATCTACCAAAAATCAGATAATTATCCGATCAATACGAAATTTTCAGCGATTATTAGGAGAAGAATGAACTTTATAACAGTGTACTTATTTTTCATAAACAATATTTATGTATATATATTTTTTGCTTACAACCCCCCCTTGTTTTGAAGTGGGAACAAATATGCTTAAAATAATCATCTGAAACTGAACAAAACATATTGTGTTGTTGTAAGGGATAGAATTATAGATTAAAAAAAATTGTTTGCATACCTTATTTTGACGTCTGAATATCAGAACTTCGATTGTGCTTAATTATCCCGCTTTTGAGTTTTGAAGTGTGAAATTCGATGAATATGTTAAGTAAAATAATTAATTTAAGTCAAGCAAAACAAAAAAAAAATTTTTTTAATATTTATACGAAAAAAGCCATTTTAAAATTTTTGATAAATAAATTAACAATTTCTTTTTAGCGAGCCGAATAATGCATGACCATTATTAAACAGGGCATGCTTTGAAAAATCGATACAAAAAAAAATTCGATAAATATTGTGCCCTTTGTGTTAAAAATAGCATCATTTTTTTCGATCCCGTTTGAAAACGTTTGCCGCCTTTCGACTACGGTGGACAGAACGCGCTGAAATAGTTTTTTTTTTATTCTGCTTTAAATTGCCCCCCCCCCCCATTTTGGGGAGCCTGGCCCCCACACACATACACATTAAAAACCAAACTCATACAAATGGTCACCCATCTGGTACTGGCCAGCCTCAGCTTAATAATACATTGAAATTTTCATCACTGAAAAATAAGTTTTTTTGGCCTGTTTGGTCTTCCATAGTTTTCTTCTTATAAAACGCAAACGTAAACAGAGTCGATCTAGACTCTACATTGACGCGAAATATCTAGTTACCTATATGAATAAGTGGAATTAGTTGAAATTCAGGTACTTATATTATAATATTTTTGCATATTCTCTTATAAAATCATCCTAAATCTTAGTTAGACAATAAATAAATAAATTAATTATTTCAAAAACCTTTTTTTTTTTTAAATATTTAAGTACGTTTTTTGTGCAAGACAAAAAATGTCAATTATAAACTTTTTGGGAAAATTTAACATTTAAAATTTAATTAAAAATAGTAGAAAAAGTTTTACATTATTCTGTTTTCTATATGATTAAATTCGGAGTTTTATCTTTCTGGAAAAAAAAAAGGTACTCAGAAATAATGGATTTTAATAAATGTAATTTAGTTTTAAAAAACAACAACAACTTGATTTTGCGGCCATTTTTGGCGGTGCCTAGTTTAAACCTATGTGCTAGATTTGATTTGGATTTAAAACTAATAAGACTGATAGTGTCCTGATCTTTTATAACACACACGCACACACACAAACAATAACACTTAAAGGGACGGTAAGGATCTTAAAAAGATCTTTCGGTTGGAGTAACTAAACTAATGTGAGAATGTTTGACATCCGGTAGAATTCCCCATTCCCAGGAAAACCAGAATGATAAAAAATTAAAACAAAAGGAAGAAAAACACACGCACACACGCATATATATATGATAAATAATAAATAATTAAATATATTTAATGAAATAATAAATAACTAATATATTTAATTCAGAAATAACTAATATATTTAATTCAGATTGTTAATATTCGGGTAAGCACTCATAGATAATTCGTCTTTTCTCTTCTTTCTACTTTAATCTGTATTTTTATTTACAAAGGAGTCAATACTACCAAGGCCCGAAAGTCGCTTGACGATAAAGCTTACGGTAGCTAGTGAGGCAACAGCGTTGTGATCGTTAGTTGTAGAAATTGGATATCATTTAATTATTGAAGGGTGCAGCTTACCAAGAACTTGTTTACACTGGACATGAAAAGGAGCATGCTGTAGTAAGCTGGAAAGTAGATCAGTGGAACAGTGTTCCAAAATCGGGTAATTCTAGGAAAATAACTTTGATCATGGAACTGCGTTTAGATAAGACACAGGTAAAGAATGGGGGAAATTGTTGACACTGGTTAAAAACTAGACGAGTGTTTTTATGATTGTTTGGCAAGGGGACACACAAAAACCCACACAAACACACATATATATATATATATATATGTATAAAAGTGAACGTGTGTGTGTGTGTGTGTTTGTGTGTGTGTGTGTGTGCATTTCCCTACGGAATAACTCTGTCAATTTTAAGTCTACAGACTGGAAATTTGATGTACAGGGTACTAAGATTTGGGAAAATCTTTGTGATCGGTTTTCGGCCAGAAATTTGGCTGTTTAACGATTTGACCTTTGAGAACTCTACCTCCGACAATTTTGGGTCTAAACACTTGAAATTTTGGATATAGGTTCCTTGCACATGGATCTAACTTAATAACTTGATTTGAGCCCAAAACAATAAATGTTAAGGGGTCATAATAGGGGTCAAAGTTTAAAAAATTGACCGGTTTTTGTTTTGTTTTTGCTCAGCATACATCACCAAACATCCGGGCAACACCGGGCGTAAATACTAGTATATATATAAAAGTGCACGTGTTTGTGTGTGTGTGTGTGTGTGTGTGTGTGTGTGTGTGCGTGTGTGTGTGTGTGTGTACATTTCGCTACGCAATAACTCTGTCAATTTTAAGTCTACAGACTCGAAATTTCATATACAGGGTACTGAAATTTTGGAAAATCTATGTGATCGTTTTTCGGCCAGAAATTTGGCTGTTAAGGAGTCAAAGTTCAACGATTTGACCTTTGAGAACTCTACCAAACGTCTCCGATAATTTTTGGTCTAAACACTTGGCATTTTAGATATAGGTTCCTTGGACATGGAACTAACTTAATAATTTGATTGAGCCCAAAACAATAAATGTTAAGGGGTCATAATAGGGGTCAACGTTTAAAAAAATTGACCGCTTTTTTTTTTTTTTTTTTTTTTTTTTGCTCAACATACACCTCCAAACACCTGAGCAACGCCGGGCTGAAATGTTGGAATATCTATCTATCTATCTATCTATCTATCTATCTATATATATATATATATATATATATATATATATATATATATATATATATATATATATATATATATATATATATCTCGGTCGCATGTAGCGTCATTTAAATCAGACCTGAGAACGAATCTTGTAATACTAGAAACAATAATGAGATTAGAACAAAAATAATTATTAAAAACAAAAAGAAGAAATCATCCGCATTAGGTGATTGGATCAGAGAACTACATAGAAATAATAAAGAATTCGAAATAAAATGGTAAATAGTGTATAAGGATAGGAGATTCCAACCTACTAAATCGAAAAGTTGTAGGTTATAATTAATTGAAGCATATTACAAAGTGAATTCTAAAGAAGAAAATTTAAACAAATAACCGAATGCTATACAAAATTGTTTCCATAGAAATAAATTCCTACTCTTGCAAGTAAAACCTGGGTAGAATGAACTCAAAATAGGTATCATCACTAAACACCTTCAGTAAAAAAAATTGAAGCACCACGCAAATTTAACAATGAAAACTCGAAAGGTGAAACTTAAATTAAGATAAATTAAACGGCTACATAAAAAAATGAAGGTTAGTAATAACTTAAACCTTTTAGTAATGAAAATTAAGATCAACCCTCGGTAAAAACTGTAAAAAAGGCTAGTTGCTAGGAGTGGATAATATTGTAAAATGAATGGCGATTCAATCTATAAGAGTAGATGTGGTTTTATCTTTTATTGCTCCCATAAAACCAAATGATGAGAAGAAACAAATAATTATAGACGAATATAATATTGCAACAATTTTAAGGAACAAGAAAAATTAGAAATCCGCAGTTACCGTCCTTTAACAGGACTTACTCAAATGGGCCTCGGGGATTAATAATGAAAACGACAAATCCACTAAAAATTCCGGAATCTTAAATTAACTAGCATGAACGGAAGATTTCCTCCATCGTAATTAAAATAATCCTTTGAAACACATTTTAAGTAACAACGCAATCCTAAAGAAAGAGAATTCTAAGGGAAATCGAAACGTAACTGTAGAAACAAAGGACGGGTAACGCCTAGCGGAAGGAATTGCACAGGGATCAGAAATATAAACAGTTAAATGAGTATCTAAAGACATAAGCTAGTAAAATATAAAATCAGTGGAACAAAATCAACAACTCAGTGTGACGTATAATACAATAAATTGTAAATTTTGTGAATAAGATAATCAAAACGCAAAATATCGTTGAATAAAAATATTCAGTGTTATCCCCCTTGAAACGCATTTTACCGATTATTTCTCTGAAGTGTAAATAAAAGATCACAATAATAAATACCAATATTCAAAATCCTAAGCTACTAGTAGGGAATATAAATTTATTTATTCTATTTTATCTTATTTTATTTTATCTTATTTTATTTTATCTTATTTTATTTTTATCTCATTTTATTTATTTTATTGTACAGAAACCAATTACATTGCAGTAGATTTGTAAGGGTAATAGACTTCCTATGTTAAAATTAAAATCGATATGTACTACGGGAAAAACACAAGATACGAAACCTTTTTTCCAGGAGAGTTTGGAACAGGAATTAATTGTGAAATCTAACCAAATTACTTGAAATTGAGAAACAAATAAAACAGAAAAAATAATAAATTAAATTCATGAACTAAAGATCTCATTAATTCAGAATCATGTCCGGTTTCAAGATAGTTCAATTTTAACAATTTTCATCGTAAGTTAAAACAGAAATACGAAAATAGGGAACCCAAAATTTCATAAACACCAGAAGAGGATTTATCAAAACACGATGAGACGGACCACACTGTGGAATACCATTAATAACAAGAGTAAAACATGTTCAGATACATATTAACCTTATATTTCTTTCAACACGTCGGCTAAAATGCCAACCTCGAAAATTTTGGACCAATATGAAGTTTAAAATTGTCTTATTGATGTCGAAACAATTGTAACATTCGATAAAATATAAATATGATATAATCGTTTTCCTTGTTTTGGTTTTTGCAAGTATATATAATTGCTTGATTACAGAAATGTTAATCATGCTTTTTAATATTTGAGTGCGTCTTCCTAGCTTGATTTTTATTGATATATTTACATTGCCACTGGCTAATGGATTTTAATTTGGGAAAACTTTTCTAATATATGTTTTTTCTGTAAGGTCTGACGAGGCTGTTGGATCGTAAACATGGTCCAACATCCGAAAGATATGTGACCAAACAGATAAAACGGCAATAGAAAATAAAACACACACACACACACACACACACACACACACACACACACACACACACACACACACACACATATATATATACACATATATATATACATATATATATACACACATATATATTAATTCATTAATACATATTTTTAAATACATACATATATATACACACACTTATAAAGTTGAGTTTTTTGCGGCACTGGCATTGATATTAAAGTCTACTTTTTCAATTAAGTTGAGAAGAAAGTTTTTGCGGAATTTTTAATTTTGGTTTCAAATGATGTTTTTTTCAAATAGGTTTTCATTATAATAGCTTTACTTTATATATCATTTTTACGAGCGTATTCTGCTGTATCTAATCGTTTTGAGACAATAATGTCTTCTCTTCAGAACGTTGAATACAAGATGGAAAAAGCAAATTTGAACAATTTTCTAATTTCAATTCAAGCTAGGCCGAAACTCTGCTAAAACAGCTCACGAAATGCCCAAAACCACTACTGAACACACAGTACAATGGTGGTTTAAGAAATTTCATAGCGGCGATAACAGTTTTTTTTTTTTAGATGAGGAGTGTAGTGTTCGACCATCGGATGGTGACAACAATCAATTCAGAGTCTTATTGGAAGCCAATCCACGCGCAACTGTTCGAGAACTTGCTTCTGAATTAGACGTAACATATACAACTACTTGAGAGAGATTAGAACGGTAAAAACACTTGATAAATTGGTTTCTTACGAATTGAATGACAACAAAACGAAATGCCATTATGAAGTGTCATTTTCCCTTTTATCGCAATAAAAACGATTCGTTGCTCGACCGGGTTGTGACTTGCGATGAAAAGTGGGCTCATTACGACAATCACCGACACTCAGCTAAGTGTTTAGGAGTCGACAAAGATATAGGACCCTTCCCGAACCAGAGTTGCACCAAAAGAAGGTCACACTGACTGTTTAGTCGTCTGAAACTGGTTTTATCTATTACAGTTTTTTAAACAATTATGACAGAGAAGTACTGCCAACAAATGGATGAAGAGAAACTTTGGCAACAACACTCAGCATTAGTCAACAGAAAAAGCCCAATTATTCTCCACGATAATGCCCGACCGCACGTTGCTAAACCGATCCTGCAAAAGTTGAACGAATTTATCTACGAAACTCTACGTCATATGCCATAATTTACAGACCTCTTACCCACCAACTCCCACTTTTTCAAGCATCGCGACAACTTTCTGCTTGAGAAATGCCTAAAAAACCTAAGCGATATCAAAACGCCTTCAGCAACTTCATCGCCACCAGAACGCAAGATTTTTACATTACTGGCATGAATACACATATTTTGCATTGACAAAATTCTGTTGATTCTGATAGTGCTTATTTCGATCAATAAATTTTTGTTTGAGCCGAGATATGTTCATCTGTATTAAAAAGTTTAAAACTGCAATAACTTTCTTGTCAACATAATATTTAAATTTTATTAAAACATGCACTTAATATACTCAAGCATAGATATGCGAACGACTTCACAAAAGTTAGCTGTCATATTGCTTTGGAAAACGAACGTTCATTAATTAATTTTCTATTTTCTTATGGTTTCTCATTGCATGATTATACATTGTCACAGGTTGTATGCAGAACGGTCTCTACAAATATCTCTGTCAATTTTTGGTTACCGGACTTAAAACTTTGTATATAAGGAAGTTGGACCTGTGGAACAAATCCGATTTGTTTGTAACCGGTAAAAGTAGCTATATTACAGGAGTAAGTCGAACAAACCTGTTGCGTTTCCGCATACGCATATATATATATATATATATATATATATATATATATATATATATATATATATATATATATATGATTGATACTTCTTGACAGAAGCTTTGCAGACTAATGGAAAGCGTCCATGCCCACGTAGATGGCTGTTCAAACCAGCTGCACTCTTGCAAAATCGTCCATAGATATGACAGGGGAACTTGCCACTATTTGGTTTTGTTTGTAGCGAACCACATTATACATCTTTGAAAGTCTTGTCATACGTTTGCTAAATTAGCGATGAAACCAGATATATTACAGCTATACTTGTGAGTTCTGAGAAGCAGCACTCACTCATAAAAGTTTTAGTCATACATACATACATACATACATACATACATACATATATACATATCATCACTTAATTTTTACGTTTTCTATCATGTTGTCTTTAGCCGGTAAAAATAAGGCTAAAGGTTAAAAATGGAAAGGAAAACAGAAATTGTCCGGCGCAAGTATATGTTAAGTGTCCTACCTCCCATGCGCAATATACATTCATATTTCAAAAAAATTTTATTTACAATCCGTTACATGCTCTTGCACGTGGATCGGAGGGCAACATATAAGATATATATATATATATATATATATATATATATATATATATATATATATATATATTTCATTATCATAGTAAAAAAATAATTATATATATTTATGTATATATGTGTGTATATATGTATGTACACATATATATATTTTTATATATAAACTAACAATAAAAAATTAAAAAAAAAACACTAACCTAGTTTTAAAACAGATCCTTTGTCCGATAAAATGCATGCCCATTGGCTGATAGGAAGGGGCGCGGTGGATACTAGAAAGCTGATTGGCTAACTAAATCCTCCAGAGAAGAGGACCATATAAAAACGATAAACAACCACAGAATTCGCGCATAAGCCCGAGGAATCCTAGAGTGGATGAAACGCCGAATATTCAGTGTAGCTTAATCGCCATATATATTTTATAAATTGCTATATATATATATATATATATATGCATGTATTATACCCAATAGATAGTTATGATTTTTAAAAAAACTGGTTAGAATGCCATCAGCTATAATCAAAACCAAAACGAAAATTGATAATGGAGATTGTAAAAAAAAATACGGCGATCATTAAAAAAAAAAAGGAAAGAAGAGAAAAAGAGAGGGACGGTAGAAAAGAGTGAAAAATATAGGAAGCGGTGTCGTGGAAAAAGTAGATAAGAAATACGGAGATACATGTCATTCAAACATTACCGTTGTTTTTCAATTATCGTTCAGTAAAACAAAAGTTATGATGTATTTACTGGTGCTCCAAATCGTAAATAAAAATAAGGAGGTGAGCCACGTCTTTTATGAATGGTTTCCATAGCAAGCACGTCGATTCACGACTACTGTTGCTACCAATTCACCGCTCTCGTGAAAAGAGAAGTAACGCGTGAAACATAAAGATTAAAAGAATGAACGACAGATAATTGGGCGGGGGATTTATTGAAAGCAGACGACTGCCGTATATTTTTATTACATATGTGTATATTATGTTTATGGGGGCAAAAAAATAAGACTGAAATTAAACAAAGAACGAGTGAATTTACTGGAAGCCTTGAAAAATCATGGATTACAATAGAATAATACGAGCATGAAAAGTAATATGGGTAAACTTAAACATGATTTTTTTTTAATTCAATTTATATTATATAATAAATTCTTAATGGTGCAATATTTTAAGTTGTAAATTTATTACAGTTTTAACAACTAGTCCTTTAATTTTCCATGTTAAGCTTAACCATATTACTTTTCATGCTCGAATTTTTCTATTGTAATTAAAAAATATATAAAAGAGTAATATATATATATATATATATATATATATATATATATATATATATATATATATATATATGCATGTATGTAGATGATTATAATGCTCCCTATCTTGGGTTAAGCATATTCGGAAGTGATATACAAACTGCCATTAGCGTATTAAGCGACGTTCTTTGTGTAAACAAATCGAGCGGAGTCACTTGGACGATGTCAAAATATCGTTAATTCATTACCCACACAGCATCAGCCGTATAGCGTAATGGTGAGAAGCCTTGACTGTCATGTAGGCGGTCGGGGCTCAATCCTGACTTGAGGCAGTTGCCTGTCTAGACGCACTAATGAGCTGCGAAACAGTACTGTATGTGAATGACTATGTGGATGACTATATATATATATATATATATATATATAATATATAGTCATCCACATACAGTACTGTTTCGCTGTTTCACAGCTCATCAGTGTGTCTAGACAGGCAACTCTTATGCATAGATCATCGTATAACGATTATATCCCTCTCTGACTGACGTAAATGAACATTTATAATTAAAATATTTAAATTCGACGTTATTTCACGCGGTTAATGGTAGCCGAATGGATTAGGTCTTCGCTAAGTTGAGCCAGAGATGTCTCGTGATGCGGGGTTCGAATCATTCGACTGGTATTAATCGTGACACCTTGCATTGAAGATTCCCGAAAGGATGAAACACTAGTGTCTGTAGGTATTTAATAATTATTATAGTAAAAAAAAAATAATTATATATATATATATAAATCCATCTTGACTAAGGCAACTTTTATTTTTGATACATATATTGATGTATCAAAAATAAAAGTTGCCTTTTGCTTAGTTGGATATCATCCTACATAAGATTTGACCTTGCGTCGTACGTAAGTAGGGGCAATCAGAGTGACAGACCTTTGTCAGAATAGTATTTTCTTTTACCTATTTTACGTTTTTGTGATTTCTTCCTTTATATTTCGTATTTTTCTTTTAGCAAGGCGCCCTGCCTTTTCATTCTTGCTTTTTCCTTATTTCATTCTTTTCTCTCTCTCTCTCTCTCTCTCTCTCTCTTTCTTTCTCTCTCTCTCTTTCTCTCTCTCTCCGGTCTTCTCATCCATAACAATTGAATGAGTGTGCCATCACCGACACCTGCGATTAAAATAAGAAAAGCTCTGGGCGAAGGTAACATCGAAACTTGGTACAGTGAGGAGGGCTGTGCAAGGCAGGGTTGGAGAGATAAGGCGTTCTAGACCGCGACTCTAATTATTTTGGACAGGAAGTTAACTAATTCATTTTTAATGTCCATCATTCTGGCATTAACAGTCTACGAGGTA
This sequence comes from Euprymna scolopes, assembly GCF_053919585.1. Taxonomy (NCBI): domain Eukaryota; kingdom Metazoa; phylum Mollusca; class Cephalopoda; order Sepiida; family Sepiolidae; genus Euprymna; species Euprymna scolopes. The sequence continues at coordinate 144,342,544 of NC_136486.1, forward strand.
GCTTTTGTCGAAGCATAAAAATTAAAAATAAAACGCAGAGTGTTGAAGAAAAAATAAACAAAGTTGGAGAAATAGGAGGTAGATATTTTATAGAAAAGCCAAAGATTGACTCGGCTATTTATATAAGAAGGATCTTTTGAATTGAATTGCAGGAAATCCATGTGTTGAGTTCGTTATTGTTACTCGTCAAGCTAATGGCTTAAGGTTTTTCACCGAAAACAATGTAACTGACCACCGTGATTTATTTTCGTTACTTGATTTAAATAGGAAATCTAAAACAATTCTTATATCATTTTAAAACGTTTATTTTTACTCTCGTTCGCCGTAAACAAGGCGTATTGCTACTTGAGTGTAGGAGGCTACTATTTGGAACCATGCATACAAGGACACTCGGTAGGGCGTTAAGCAGCGAGATGGTTATTCATTAAAATTTATGTATGTTAGTACAGTAAAGCAATAAAAAGAAAAACAGAGAGACAATTCCAAAGTCTGTCAGGTCGAAGGAAGAAACTCTTAGAGCAAATGCTTTTCCATTATCAAGCAGACTTCTACAGTAAAAAGTGAGATTTTACGGATTGTCAGGTTAGTCGAGAGTATTTACGTCGAGGTGGAACATATGTTACAAATTCATTCCATTAAAGTATTTGTACAACAAGTATAGGGATGTAACATTGCGGCGATGGGACAGGGGTTGGAAATTGGTTGACAGTGACCAGTGCACGCAATTTTACTGAGCAAACAGTGGCTATCACTAGCAACCGCCTCCATATCTTTGTGTGTTTCTGATTAACACAGTACTACATTCTATTATATTATGGAAAGTATATAGGCAAATATCAAAAAATAAGAATAAAAAAATATATATGTATGTGTACATATGTGTGCATATAAAATTAATTAAATAAAAACGTATCATATATGCATATACAAAAAAAGCTAAATTGGAAAAGGTAAATGTAAATTAAAAAAAAGCATATTAATAAACTATACAATCGAAATACATTTGATATAACTAAAAGATAATAAATAGGAATAAATATATTATAAATAAATTAATGAACTAAAACCTTAAAATAAAATCCGCCCAAAATACTATCCAAAATTAGTAACGCATCGTATTATTAAAAATGCTTAATATTAAACAAAAATGGTAACCCTGTAACTAATAGATAAAACAGATAAGAAAAAGAATAGAAAAACGAAAGATAATATAACAAATTAATGAACATAAAACAAAGACAAAAATAGAAAAAACAAGAAAAGATAAAGATAAAAAAATAATAATATTTAAACAAAATCTATTATATGTATATATATGCACACATATCTATATAAAAATAATCCTATATAAATAGACTATAAATAAATATAATATAATATATATAAATAATACATATAAATTCATTTCAAATAATTAATTGAATTATGTAGACTGCTCGATTGACATGTCTGCACGTATTGTTACTATAAGAACCTGATAAAAAAATCGAAAATATAAATAAATAAAATAAATACGAATTCACAGTATTAAATAAAGAAAACTATATATTAGTCGACTGGCAAGGCTACAGGGGAAACAATAATGCAAAAAACTCACATTCACCACAAAGCAGCAAGGCTGAAGCTGGCCTGCCTGGATACTATATATACAAATATAGGCAAAATTGGGCATATTTTACTGGGTTTTAAAATATAAAGTTTTGGTTTTAGCGATTGTCGTAAAAGAATAGTATAATAATTTTTTAAAAAGTCTGCAAATTTTTATGTAGTTTCGTCCCATTAAACCAAAGATATAAGACTTGCAATATTCAATTTGGCGACGCGTATATATATATATATATATATATATATATATATATATATATATATATATATATATATATATATATATACTAGTAAAAGTACCCGTCGTTGACTAGGTTCAAAACAGCCTGCAGAAAATGGACTCTGATTTATTAAAGTAGGATAGGTTATGAAAAGGAAGGGTGGTAAAGAGATAGCATCGAATTCGGGGGTATCAAAACCAAAGCAAAACATGATGAAAGTAAAAATAAAATAGTTAAACCCTATAATTTATTATACCATACACTGAAACACTTATCATAATATTATATGGATCTATATTAAAAAACCTTGGTAAACTTTGTGACATATTTCCATTCTATGGAGGTCAGGTGCGAGCGAACACCCCATAATTTTATTATACCATATTTCTTCAAACTGAAACATAATTATCAAAGTATACTTACGCAGATATGAAAATTCTTTATTAAAGTTTGTGACTATTTCCATTCCATGGAGACCAGGCGCGAACGCAGACCCTACAATTTTATTATACCATCCCTATTTAATTTAAAACATACTTATCAAAGTATTCTTATGTACATCTATATCAAAAACACTTTTAAACGATTTTTTAATTTTTAATTTTTTTATTTCCATACTTTGTGAACCAGGCGCGAACGCAAACCCCACAATTTTAATAAACCACCGTTCTGCAGGACCAAACATACCCATTCCTGTGTTTCGATATATCTTCTATTGTTATATGTAATCAGTTTTTTAAAATAGTTAACCATATAGGAGCCTATTCGTGACCAGACACACACACACACACACACACACACACACATTCAGCTTTATATTATAGATATATAAGAACAAGTAGTTAATAAAAGATGTTAACAAAAACTTTGAAAAAGAGATGAAAAATATTTAATTTTAAAGAGGGAACATGAAATAAGTGGATAGTCCTTAATCCGCGGAGTTTCGAAGAAATACTTGCCTTCTCATCAGAGTGTAGGAATTAGCAAAATGCAGGATCGAATTTTGCTTGCAAAAGTATTTAATGAAACTACAAGTAAGTTATAGATCTTACTTGGTAACAAATAGTAAAGCAGAGGGAATAGGGTAAAGAAAAAGGTGATTTCACGTGAATGGATAGTCTGGTGCTGGGTAAAATATCCAATAACGGTAAAATCCAAAAATCCAGAATCCAAAAACGTTGGTTTAATTTCCATTTCCACAGTTAAATCCAAGGGAATCGCGTAATTGGAAGATGGCCCAAATAATTCAAAAGGCAGAACTCCGTAGAATGATTCTCAAATGGATACAAGGAAAAGGGAATGAGTTCAAATAATCTTATTAAAAGAAAGAGTAGATGTACGTAGAAAAAAGAAATGGAAGAAATTTAAAACACGGCTGTCAAGGTGGGCTAATTTAAGAAAAATAAGTTGAGAAGAAACAATTGAATGGTGTTAATTTTAGATTAGAAAAGCCAATTTCAAAATGACCCAGACAAGTTGACTTTTAAAAGGCGCAAAATTTCAAGCAAAAAAGGGGTCAACTGAAATGTACAAGCTATTTCTTCAGAATTAAATTATCAGCAGGAGTTAAAGGAGGCAAATGAATTAAGAAGAAAGATAAGTTTAATACATACGCATGTATATACATACATATATATGAATACATACAATTCCCCATATACATACATATATATATATACACAGCACAAACACCCACATATACACACGCATACATATACATACATATGAGTAAATAGATGAGTTAATAAATAAATAAAAAGTTTTAAAAAATTTAAGGGGAGAGGATGGCCGGTATCTGCAAATTCCGGAATAAGGCAAGTAAGTATGTAAGTAAATGCACATCGTAAAATATAAGTAAACATACATGCAGAATATAAATGTGTAGGTAGATGGATATATTTGATTGATAGGAATATTCAAACACTAAAACGGAGATTGCAGATGTAAAACCGGCCAAAAAAAGAAGAAATAAAGAATTACAACGAAAATTTAAAAGTTATATAAAATGTTAAGAAAGTATTAGAAAAAAACGATAATTTTAAATATATATATATATATATATATATATATATATATATATGAAAGGTTAATTTAATAGCGATATAATTTCAAATTTACCATAATTAAATTTGGACTTATGTTTGCAGTAGGAGATCAGTTCGTTTTTAGAGTTTATTATATTACTACTTTGAGGGGAAGTAATTATAGTTATAACTTCGGTTGTGCAGAGGCGTTATGAGTTTACGCCTGGAGTATAAGACTTAACATGTTTTAGGATAGCCCATTTGATTGAGAAGGGGGGATTATTAGAATTAAGTTTTTTTTAATTAAAGTGGTTAGAGAAGTTCCTTGGTTATTTTAGAATTTTGTTTGTTTAAAGAAGAAGTGTGGTTTGCTATTCTTTTCTTAATTAATGTTGAAGTAGCGCCGATATATGTATGTAATTTATTTACAGCGCGAGGTCTGAAATTAATATTAATTTGCCGATTTGTTGGGCTAATAGTTTGAATTTTGTTCATTGTGATGAACAAACGGCGGGTCAATGATTGCAGAGGAATTTTGGAGGGGATAATGAGTGTTGTTTGTGTTAGTGTTTATCTCTCTCTCTCTCTCTCTCTCTCTCTATATATATATATATATATATATATATATATAGAGAGAGAGAGAGAGAGAGAGAGAAAGAGAGAGAGAGAGAGGGATAGATGTAGATAGAGATATATAGATATACCACTTTTTGAGAAATTTTATAAGTTCGAAATCTAGGCGACTATTTATCAGTATTAAACAAATGATGGTTTGTTGGAAAGCTAATGATCTGAATAGTGTAGTGGACTATGTGACATGTACCAGTACGTAAAGCTCGCACTTTAAAGGGATCATCCATGATCCATAGCCTATTTTGGCACGTTTTACAGCCATAAAATGTTTCAAACATAATCATTTGTTTTCTAGTTTTGCATATGAATTACAAAATATCTGATATTTCCCGAAAACACTAAAACTTGCTGCGATGATATCAAATGACCTGAAATAACAGCCAGTGATGACTTGATTCCTAATATTTCTCATATATTAGATCCCCCATTTTTGGTTTTTATACATAAAGTAAATTTCACAGTGTATAGGGATTATTTAATAATCGTATCCTATTTCCAAAAGAAGGAAGATATAACATATGAAATATTTGAAATCATGTCTCTCTTTACTGTTATTTCAGCTCATTTGAAATTATAGCAGGAAGTTTCAGCATCCCCTCCTATTAAGGCCAGAGGTTTTGGAGAAAGACGCACACACATACAAACACACACCATATATATATATATATATATACATATACATATATACATATATATATATATATATATATATAGTCATCGACATATAGCACTGTTTCGTTGTTTCACAGCTCATCAGTGCGATTGGACAAGCAACTACCTCAAGCCAGGATCGAAACCCGACAGCCGGAGCTTCTAACCATTGCGCTGTTTGGTTGCTGCTATGCTGGCAGTTAATTAACCGTGTTTTGACACTGTCCAAATACCTAAGCTCAATTTGTCTACACAAAGAGCATATATATATATATATATATATATATATATATATATATATATATATATATATATATATATATATGTATGTATGTATTCTTACATTACGCCATTTTATTTCTGTTTGGTTGATTGATAGTTGCTATTTCTTCTGATGAGTTAAGGCCAAAATAGATTCATTAATTAATATAGTAATTAAATGAATTATATGATGCTACGAATCATATACTGTCAAGGAGTGTCAGGGGGCCTCAAGTTTTGACAAGCTTCTGGGCTTGACCATTACTCCTGATCTTAAATGGAACACGTACATCAAATCTGTTGCCAAGGCCGCTGGAAAAATGGTGGGATCTTTCTATCGATCCGGTAGATATCTCACTGCTGATGCAATTCTTTATCTATATAAGAGCCAGGTACGTCCAAGGATGGAATACTGTTGCCACATCTGGGTAGGAGCTGCTAGAAAGGACTTGTCCTGCCTTGATAGAGTTCAAAATAGACTTCGTAGCCTCGTAGGAGATGCCCTTTTCTCTTCCCTGCAGCCACTATCTCACAGAGATATTGCGAGTTTGTCTCTGATGTATCGTTATTTTCATGGAAAGTGTTCGACTGAGCTTCAGTCTATAGTGCCCCCTCGTCAAACTTTCGCAAGAAACACTTGTCTAGCTGAAAACACTATCCCCCCACTCTTTATCTGTACCTAAACCTAAACGTAGATTCCATGAACAAATCTTCTTTCTTAGAACTGCACGCCTGTGGAATTGTCTTCCGTTTTCCTGCTTCCCGGCTGACTACAATATGGTTGTCTTCAAGTCTGACGTAAATAAGTTCTGATAAGCCGTTCCATATAAGTTATCAAATTTACCGAATGTTCATTACTAATGATTACTATATTGTCCAATTTCTACTGTACACTCTTTAACCCTTGTCCTTGAGTGGCCTCTTGTCTTTGATAATTGGTGATTCCTGTGTAAAAAAAAGGTCAGCTGAATTAAAGGAATAAATGGTACGATGGGCAACATAATAAAATTTGGAATATAGACGTATGTCATGTATTCATTATATGCTCTGTAATTAAATTGAGTTTCTGAAATAAGGATTGGTATATATAAAAAGGAAATATTTACACAGATATATATATATATATATATATATATATATATATATATTAAGTAATGTGATTGATAATTTAAAATTTAAAAATCAAATTATAATTAAATTAAAAATCAGTTTTACAAGAAGGAACAACAACAAAATCAATTACCTGTACGATCGTTTCGGAAAACCGTGTTTTTATTGTGGTAGACATCAAGTTACGGACAATAATTATTACATATAGTTTTTTGATAAACAAGGTCTCCTCGTCAGCAAATTTAAAAGGGTTTTTATTAAATCTAAAAGACACCATAAATAAACCTAGCATTAAAAGTAATGCAGATGTATCTGAAAAAAATTGAAATAAACGGTCTGGATTTAAAATTGATAAGAAAATTAATATGGGTTATAGATAGAAAAGAAATAGAGTAAAATATAAATTTGAATTTAAATTATAAATTTGCTTTAAGTACAACATTACAGATATATACAAGCATATATATGAAAAAATAGACACATACATACATATACATAGATATACAGATATATACATAAAAATATAGGTACAAAAATTTACCTTTTAGTTTATCGCCTTTTGAAATCAGGAACTGTGGTTAAAATACTCATATGTGATGTTTGCTATAGCTTTTCACCTTATTGAATGATGAATTTTAAAAGGGGGACGCCCGTGCAATAAATTATTTCCGTTAGCGTACTTTTGATTTAAAGACGCCACGGTTTATATTTCGAATGTTGTTTGTATAATTGCATAATGCAAGGGGGATAATTAGTCATATTTTCTTTAATAAAAGGGCGGAAGGGGGATAATTAGTCTAACTTAATTATTAAAAAAAAAATTATATCTATTTTTACTAATAAGTAATTTTTAATGATTTAAGGTGGTTTATATTTATCAAATTTAAACCAACGTTTATGGCTACATGTGAATATTAGTTCCTGTCTTGAATTTAATAGGGTGGTTGTATTTTTTATATCTTCATATTTTAAAATTTTTAGGGTCTCTTTTGTACATAGTGCACAGAATTAATCTCCTGGTTTATACGGTTTGCAAAACTCAATTACTCGCCATTTAAAGTTGAAAAAATATTGTTATTTTTTTTAGTTGCCAAATATAGTTGGATAGAGTAGTTTGGTTTGACAGAGAGTTATTTTTAAAAGAATGTTTGTGCATTGAAATTCTATGTTTTATTAGGTCAGATGTGGAACCAAAATATATTGCCTTTTGCTTATTGTAATTATTTTCCCTTGGGTCTGGTGCTGGATTATTATATGGTGGGTTGGTTTGTAATTGATCGGTAGATTGTTTTTTTTTCTTTCCTCTATTTTAATGAAACTAGTGATTTCACTGTTACATTGAAATACACTCGGCTCTTTGGACTATTGTTCTAATCTCTTTTATATATATATATATATATATATATATATATATATATATATATATATACATGAAATATTGTGTTTGAGGGCAACGACAATGCAGTTTATAGAAAGGAGATCTATGTAGTAAAATAAATAATGAAAACAATATTGAAGAGATTTCAATAAGTTTTAGTTGCACGTATTTATCTCCAACATAGTGTGTCATACATGATGATAGATGTGTGAATTTCCCTTAAGTTTTGAAAAGATATCGTTTTGTTATTTGTTAAAGGAGAGGATGAAGCATAAATACATCTCTTTCGTTTTGGTCGGCGTTGGAAGTTAGATGCTGGGTTCAGACGCAGTTGAATCGGCTCTCCCATTTGTTAGCTCAGTTCTCAGAATGTGGTCTTTGAATTTGATATGTCTTAGTTACAGCCTAAAATTATTATAAATTTTGTTTTTATTTTATAATTTTTTATAATTAAAAAATATATCGTGGTTGCAGATAATCATTTTCATATTTGTCAAGAATTCAGACACAACTAACTTCAAATTGTGTACAATGGATTAAGAAACGATACATGCTTTGTTTCCATATAAATCATTAACACAAAGGAAAATAAGTTGATGCCAAGTTAACAATAGAATCAGAACATCATAAATAGTAGAGTTATGTATTGAATTGGTAAGTAACTAATTATTTATTAGGATCGTATTTCTAATTGCGAAATGAACGTGGTCGTTAACTAAGAAAGGTCTCGAACTATTTATAGACTTACAAATAAGTCAGTATGCAACCCTAGGCTTTTAGATGTAAAAATCTCAATTTTATTACTTATTTTGGGAACTAATAATAATAATAATAATAATAATAATAATAATAATAATAATAATAATAATAATAATAATATTTTAATATGCTTTACACTCGTTCGATTTCTGAATGAAAGTTTTGAACTGAGTTTTTACCGATCGCTCACCGTGATTAGCTTCGTTCGTCTCACGTCCAATGGCTTGCGATATATTATATATTATTTCCTTTACTTTCTCCGTCTTTAATGCTGGGTTCAGGTATCAAATACAATAGCGACAAGTATAATCATCGCACTTACGACAATAATGTCAAATACAATTAGAATTCTTATCTCAGAATCATCGCCACAGGTCATTCATTTATAGACGGAAATAGAACAACCAGTAATTTTGATAAGAATCTTGCAATTGTCGCGTGCGACATTTTGTAACAAATTATGAAGTGATTTAGGAAATTCTTATTGTATAACACCGTGAATCGTTACGAAATATATATTAGGATTTAAACAGGAACGCAGTTTCTTAAGAAGCGTGTTTAACGGTGAATTGATGCTATATTAATTTTAAGCGCGACAGATGCACAGAATGTTATTCCATACTCCAGTGCGACAGATGTGTAAATTGCCAATTAAATAGCAAATATGACAGCTAACTGTACAAAATGCTCTTTCAAACTTAAGCATCTAAATGTACAAAATCCTATTTCAAGCTTAAGCATGTTAATATAATAATTCCTACTTAAAGCTTACGCGTGTAAATATACAAAACACTATTTCACATATAAGTGTGACAGATGCAAAAACTTCTGTTCCAAACTTAAGCGTGATACGTGCACAGTCCGAATTTAAGTATAACAGGTAGGCGAACTACTATTTCTAACATTCACGTGATAAATCTACAAAGTAATATTTCCAGTTGCAGCATGAGCATGTGTAATGCTATTTACAAATGTACGAAATTCTATTTCAATTTTAAATATGATAGATGTATTGCATACTATTTAAGTTTCAAACGTGACTAATACATAAAATACAATTTCAAATTCGAGTGCAACAGATGTACAAAATATTATTTTAAATTAGATAACAACAGATATATGAAATATTATTTAAAATTAAAGCGCAACAGATGTATGAAACATTATTTAAAATTAAAGAGCAATAGATGTACAAAATATTATTATAAAGTAAAGCGCAACAGATGTACGAAATATCATTTCAAATTCAAGTGCAACAAACCTAATAAAATATTATATTAAATTAAAGCGCAACAAATATATGAAATATTATTTTAAATATTAGCGCATGAGATGTACGAGATAGTACATGAAATTTAAACCTTATAGATACATGAAATACTATTTCAAATTCCGTTCTGGACGCTGTACGAAATAAATTTCAAGCTTGAGAGATTACTCAATATTAATAAAAATGTAAGCCTGGCAGATGTATGAAATTACATTTCTAATTTAATCCTCACGGATGTAGGAGATAATATTTCAAATATAAGCTTGAGAGTTTTAGGGAATATTTTTTTAGATTAAAGCCTCATACTTGTACAAAACATAATTTAAAGTTTAAACTTTACAAATGTACAAAATATAAGTTTAAGTTTAACGTGAAATATGTACAAAAATTATTTAATGTTTAAACATAACAGATGTACATAATATTATTTAATGTTTAAACGTGATGAATGTCCGATATATAATTTAAATTGGCAGATGTACGAAATATAATCTACAGTCTAAACGTGACAGATGTACGAAATGTTATTTAAAGTTTAAGCCCGTCTGATGCAAAAAATTTAAACGTGGTAGAGCTACACCCGTGCGATATAAAACTGAACACTGGCCAAACAATACTGATAGTTTAAAAGTTATCATCATAGGCTAACGAAATTATACTGTAAAACTGCATGATACAGAAGAAAATGCTATAAATGGGACAAAAGGTTTGACTGACAAAACACCTTTCCGAGATGCATTGTCGCATGTAAAAGAACATATGTCCATTCAATCTACGATGAGAATGCTATTTCAAACGAAAGCGTGACTGACTGAGCTACGTACGATAGATATAAAAAGATATGCTTTAATCAATGATATTAGATGAACATGTGTGAAATATAATAAATATCTTTTAAAAAGGATGTAATCTACATAATAAATAAAAGACGTATTGTCTGATTATGAGAAAATGAGACAGTAAAAATAAGTGAACTCCAAAGTACCTTCGCAACGTACAGATTGTATTTGTTTATGCATTTTTATGTCCTTTATATTTCTGCATAAAATGAAAAAAAGAGGAGTGTTTAGAAGACCAAACACGTTTCTGGCAGCATGCACTAAAAAAGAAATGACATGTACAAGTTGTAATAAAGAGATAGATGAGTAGGCAGATAGATAGCAGGAACCATTGCAAAACGTAATCCATAAAATGTATCCATACAATGAGGTGTTTAATTTATTTGTACGCAAGTGTAATATTTCATTTTGTTTAGCTCACAGAGAAAGTTTTATGAAAAGCTAGTCAACCGACGGTTGATATTATGTAGGCCACGTGTCATAAACTTGCTTATAACGCGTTCTGACGCGCGCACACACACACACACACGATTATATACATACATATATATATATATATATATATATATATATATATATATATATATATATATATATATATGTGTGTGTGTGTGTGTGTGTGTGTGCGTGCGTGTGTGTGTGTGTGGTTTTTGTGTATTGATATTCATAATAAAAACCGTTTTTCTATTTATTTTAAACAATACAACTCTGATATATATTGGTCGGTGAATTGCATTCATCTGCAAAAGACCTAGCTAATTTGCATATTTTAACCATGCATTTTCATAATTCCCTATTAGATTTTCGGTTTCCTGATGGGGTAATCATCTTTACTTAACTATTACGTGTAATGTAATTCATGTAGATATTCTACATGATTTATACTTGCGTAATATTTACGTAAAACGTTACAGTAAATGCCAGCTTTATATATATATATATATATATATATATATATATATATATATATATATATATATATTTATATATATATATATATATACGTATGCCTATATATATTTGTTTAAAAAGTTTTGCCTACCAAACTCCTCTGCCAGTTTTTGGTCTACAACATCAAACTTAATATATAAGGTATTTGAACCTATGCAAAACTTTAAAATGGGGTTTAGCCTGGAAAATCGGTGTAAAAGTGAGCAAATAAAAAAATGAAATTTGCCAGGTGAAAGTCGAACAACAGCATTATGAATATGCATGCGTAACGTAATAGTTATTGCTTAATGTTTTACTTTTTAGCCGTGCAGCAAACATGTCTTGATAGATCGGGCATAAACGTCAAAGCAAAAGTAAATCGTAGGCTAAATGTTTTGATTTCGATTCTCAATGCTTGCATACGAGTGTTTTTTGTTGTTGTTTTTTTTTGTTTTTTGTTTTGTTCTTTACTTTTTAAATCAATACTACATATCGGGTCCATTATAATATAATAATAAATACGAAATATGCATTAAGGAAAATATCATATTTAAACATTTTTACTCCGGGAAGCTTGCTTATATATATATATATATATATATATATATATATATATATATATATATATATATATATATATATATATATATATATATATATATATATATATATAAGCAGATCGCCAGGTATGCCCGGTCGGAAAATGCGCTTAAATATGATATTTTCATTAATGCAGATTTCGTATTTATTATTATATTATAGTCATCGTCAGACCGACGGTTTCGCTGTAATACAACTCGTCAGTGCGTCAACTCTTCAGTGTGGCTAAATTAGCACACACACACTAAACTAAGCATCGAATCTACAACCAAATTTTTTATAGTTGTCAGAGAGCTATGTGATCGATATTCGTAAATTATACCTTCATCGACCGCCCAATTTAAGTAATATATTTTGATATTGGAATTAAACAGTAAGCGATATCATTTAAAAATGGTTCTCTATCTAATAAAATGAGGCGGGCTAATGTATTATAACCAAAAGTTATAA
>NC_136486.1:144360274-144380274 GCF_053919585.1 Euprymna scolopes
ATTTTTAAGTATTTAGTTATGTCACACACCCCTCAAATAATTAGCCCCATTCAAAGAGCCTAGGCATAAGGTTAAGCGTGGGTTTGACGAAATTAATTCTGTGGAATTAACAGGATTCGAACTTGCCATTCAAGTTCACAGTCCATGCCGTTAACCACTAAGCCACCGTTAAACTAATACGGCATTATCAGCCTAGCGAAAAATGACAACGTGTTTCTCATAACACCCCGATCAACTTAGGTGTTTGCTAGTAAATACATTATTAAAAAGACGATTTTACTGAAATAGTATATTATACTAAATATCTATTGTTTTAGTATTATGAAAAACATTACCATCTGTAAACGGAACACAGCTTTAATATTGTATGACAATTCTTTATGCGATCTTAATAAAGGCCGTGGTAATAAATTCTCACAGTCGTCCATTAAAAACCCACTATCTGTTGAATAATGGCGAAACAAGTTCAAGCGTTATCAGAAAGACTTTGGTTTATTTGAGAGTCTAGACGCTTGCACATGCGAAGGGCACATACGAATTAAATGAAGCTCTTTTACATGTGCAAGTTTCCCATGAACACTCACTGTTTTGTTAGACTCATAAATTAAGCCCGTTTCGCCTTTCAGTCTTTCAATCTTTAAGTATTCTTTCTTTAATTTTTATTTAGTTCTTATGTCAATAATTTATCGCATTTCTCGCTATTCAATGGGTTGTTACGTCGGAAAAATAAACAGACGAACTTTGATTGATGCATAAATGAAAGCACTCGAGTTTTTTAAATCTAAAATCCTAAATTAAGCTTTTTGCCTATTTATTGTTGAATTACCACTTGTATACGCCAAAAGCCAACCGAGGACAAGGCTTAATGACACGAGAAGGTTGCCAGCCGTCATATGAAAAAATGTTTACTTCTATTAGATTTGAAGATAACTATGTCGCATTATGCAAGGAAACACTCTCGCGGAAAATATCTTTCCCAGATGAAGATTTTTTGGAAAAACTTTGTTCATGAAAGTTCATTCTGAAGATAGAAACATGAAAGAAAGAAAGAAAATGATTAGTGTTGGTTTGATAAGTTCTTGCTGTGAATATCGTTCGAGCAAAAACCAGATATTGGTATTCAAACAAACATCTAAAATTCGATATTTTTATAATGAGGTCGGAGGCTTCTCATTGTTGATTGTCCTTACGCGTAGTTATAAATAAGATAGTCCAAATTCTTGTGGTCATACCCCAATTATGTATGGTGGGAGTGAGTCTCCTAGCGGCTTCGGCTGCAGGGAGACATGGTAGAGTACTCGTCAAGGATCCGATCTTGACACTCAGCTCGACAGGTGAGGGACCGGGAACCGGCCCAGCACCTGTCGGACTGAGGTACGCCGCCTGAGTAATACCTAGGAGGTCCACCATCCCAGGCCTTGCCATTGGGCTTTCCGGTGGAGTAAGTTTATCGCTTAATGCCTGAGTCGCCCCTACCGGGGAATGCCGACAGGGGTTACTCAGGCAATTTTTACAATTGCAGGAGTGCCCCTCCTTTAGAGGAGCCTGCTGGATCCCCACTTTCCGGCCTTGTGCCACATTTTGCTGAGGTGGACAGCGAATAGATCCTCTACCCCCATTATGTATGGTGGGGATGAGTCTTCTTGCGGCTTCAGCTGCATGGACACAGGGTAGAGTACTCATCAAGGATCTGTTCTTGACACTCAGCCCGACAGATGAGGGGGCCGGGAACCAGCCCAGCACCTGTCGGACTGAGGTACATAGCTTGGGTATCACCTAGGAGGTCCACCCTCCCAGGCCTTGCCACCTGGCTTTCGGGTGGGGCAAGTTTATTGCTTGTCGCTTGAGGCGCCTCTACAGGGGAATGCTGACGGGGGTGCGCAGTCAATTTTTGATGAGGCAAGTGTGCTCCTCCTTTAGGGGAGCTTGCCTATTCTCCACTTTCCGGCCTTGTGCCACATTTTGCTGCGGTAGACAGCAGATAAATATCTACTATCATTATGTATGGTAGGAATGAGTCTCCTAGGGGCTTCGGCTGCAGAGATACGGGGTACAGTACTTGTCAAGAATCCGTTCTTGACACTCAGCCCGACAGGTGAAGGGCTGGGAACCGGCCCAGCATCTGTCGAACTGAGGTACACCGCTTGGGTATCATCCAGGAGGTCCACCTTCCCAGGCCTTCCGACCCGGCTTTCGGGAGGTGCAAGTTTATTGCTTGTTGCCTGAGGTGCCCTGACCGGAGAATTCCGACGGGGATGCTCAGACAATTTTTTCCGAGGCAAGAATGTCTCTCTTCTAGGGGAATTTTCCAGTACCCTACTTGCTGACATTGTGTCATATAGTGCTGCAGTGGACGGCAATTAAATATCTGTCCTCATTATGAATGGTAGGGATGAGTCTCCTCGCGGATTCGAGCTTGGATACTGGGTAGAAAGTACTCGTCAAGAATCTGTTCTTGACACTTAGCCTGACAGGCGCGGGGCCGTGAATTGGACCAGTACCTGTCAAACTGAGGTACGCCACCTTGATATCACCGACGTCCACTCTCCTAGGTCTAACAAACCGAATCCCAGGTGAGGCAAGTTTATTGCTTGTCGCCTGAGGCGCCCCTACCGGAGAATGCCGATGGGAAGCAATTTTTGTCGAAGTAAGAGTACCCCTCCTTAAGGGTTCTTATCTGTATCCCAATTTTCGACCTTGTCTAACACATTGCTGTGGTGGACAGCAATCAAATATCTACCTTCATTATGAATCAAAGCCCCTTTTTTGATTTATAATGAAGAACTTGATTCGGACTCAATTTGATTTAAGAGTTTAAAAATAATTCTTTTTTAAATAAATAAACTAATATTTATTTTTCCCTTTTTTGTTTTATTTATTTTTGAAATTTATCTTTATTTTCATTGGTCAGACAACAAAATATTAATATATTGTTATAATGTGTGTGTAAAAAGAAGCCATTTTGTAATCCAATTGTTTAAGATTTCCTTTTTCTCTTTTTTAATATATACAAATACATACATATATATATATACACGTACAATACTTTATACAGACATATACAGAGCGTGTACATTTACAGAGGAAGCCATGACATTTTTAATTTAATTTTTTAAATACATAGACAGAACGTGTGCGTTGTAAGAGGAAATCATGACATTTAATAAATTGTTTAAATGCGTATATATATATATATATATATATATATATATATATATATATATATATATATATATATATATATATATATATATATATAGTATAACTCCTATAATTTGAACATCCGCTTCTTTCAAATTAGAGGATGCTATTCAAGTTTCGTGATAAAAAAATATGCTGCAATTAACTTTAATTTTCTAAGAATTAAGAAATAGTAAATGAAATTCATTGCTATATGATACTATAAGTATATATTAAGTTGAGTTTACGATATATTGCAAGTAAGAATTGTTAAATATTATTACCAGGAACAAAAACATTGAAAATAGATTAAATTTACTCTTACTTTTTAGGTATTTATTACCTAAGTTACCATCTACAGAAATCCTACATTTATGTAAAATACAGTTTTTTTTATTCATTTATTAAATGAGTCTCATTGCAGTTTCTATTTTTATCGATTGAGCTCTCGGGCACTGCCATTGTATTCCGTAAGCGACCTTGAAAATCTACAATTTCTTGGTTCTGTTGCTTCTTTATGATTATATCTCTTCGGCATGACATTGCTTGCAAAACATAGTTGTCACTAAAGTAAGGTCTTTTTTCTAGAAATTTTATAACCGTCTCCATAGACTTTTCTGCATCATCCCATGATATTGCTTCATCAGAATGTTCTTGGTTATTTACACTAGAGTCAAGAGAATGGGAGCTGTCGCTATTTTCATAACCATTACTGCCTTCAGGATATTGATCAGTAGTTTCCTCATCTTGTTGCACCCACATTTCAACATCATTTGCATTGAGTGATTTACGAACAGCGTGGTTGGTCGGTAACTGTTTGGTTTCGAGAATTTTTCTATACCAGATGTATTCGTGTAAAGTCAGTGTCACTTATTTTCTTTTAGAGTTGCAAGCCATTGCAATGGGTTGTTTTACACTATTTTAAATATAGCAATCTGAAAAAAGAATTACAGTTAGTGTAAATTAATTATCAACAGCTAATCTACATTAATTACATAATACCAATATTAACATTTCTGCGCAATATCTGACTAAACCATGTAAACAGTTTTACTGCAACTCCGCATCAAATATGCTGATACAATTTCAATGACGAGACAGTTCAAGTTTAGAGAACGTCCAGGTTTAGAAGAAGTCCAAATGAGAGGAAGTCGAACTTTAGAGGAAGTTCAAATTAAAGGAGTTTTACTGTGTGTGTATATATATATATAATGTGGGTTTTTAAAGAAAGAGTTTTTTGAATAAGGAAGAGAAAAAAAAGATCACTTTTTTTGTTAAACAAAAATTCGAGACATTTGTTAAATATTTTAGTTTGTTGATTTGGTAAGGAGGATAAGAAAAATATGGTCGTAGTTGATCATCGAACCAGGAACAATTTACAATCCTTTGTTGTGACTTCGACTTCTCATTTTGTGTTTCTGCAAATAGATTTATTCAAGATTAAATTCCAAAAAGTTCAACGATAAAATGTTTTAATCTTGTCTTTGTTATAGGTTTAGTACAAAATGCCCGCTGTATTATTTTCAGTTTCTAGATAATTAAGGGCAATAGATTTTTTTTTACTGACTTCATTTCTTATGAAATGATATTTGATATCAATATGCTTCGATCTTTGATGAATCATAGACTTATTTTCTAATAAAATACTATTCTGGTTGTCACAATGAATTACTATTGTTTTTTTTTTTTTACATAGATCTGGTTTTAAAATAGAATTTAGAAGGGTGTTTTAAAAAATGCTTCTTGCCCTGAATGCGAACGTGCAACAAACTCTGCTTCACAGGGAGAAAGGGTCACAATCTATTGTTTTTAATTTTCCAGGAGATCATAGGTCCAGTCTTAAACAGTATCCCGTTATACTTTTTGATCGTCAGAGTTTTCTCAATTTAAATTTAGTTCCTTTTAGATAACAATAGACATGTTTTGCGCGGATTAAGTCCTTAATTGTCGGTTTTGAAATAGCTGTGATTACAGTATAACATATCAAACCCAGTGGTGGTCATCAAATAGATTAGACTACCAATAATATCGATCGTCTATTAATTTAGTTTCGCTCTCTGTATATTTATTTACATCAATCTCAACGGGTGTTATATGTGGTTTGGAGTCTTGCATTCCAAACTTTGGCAGGATTTTGTCGATGTGCCGTGATTGATTCATTGTTATATCTTTATTAGACCTGTTTTCTGTGAGAAACAATAACTTTTTTTACATTTAAAATATACAACAATCTAGAAAGAATAAACGAGAACTGTACTAACGTAAAATTTAAAAAGAATACTACACCGTTTGTAGATCAAATTAAAGTATAAGGAATCCAAATTAAAAACTAACGCATTCAATTTAAAAAATTAAGCAATCAATTTAGAAACTAACACATTCCAAATTAAATATAGTACAATCAATGTAAAAATAAGGATTTTTGTCGAGAAAAGTTGTTTCTTTTAAATTAGTATTTTACAAACTTGTTATAGTTTTAATTCTTGATATATAATATTTCAAATTTTAATTTTTTTTATTCATAAAAGTTATTTTTGTATATTTCGCTTAATTTTCATCGATTTAATTGTTTTTTTTTTAATATCAAATAACCAAATAAGTATGCAACAACCAAAAAATAGTTCTTTATATTATCATTCTCCATACAATAAATTCTCTTCGAAATTACAGCTGCATATTTCCTTTGAACATGTTGAAAGTACCGCATCGCATGAAGAGGATTAGCAGCAGTCAGGTCCATCCTTGAGTTGCTGGTACACTGCATAGCCCCTTTAGCTAACCTCAACGGAATGACTGTTGCTGGCTCCTTATTTTGTACAATTTGCAAATACGGCCAGCCTTCTCAACCCATTCGACAACAGACGGCCCAGCAGTAGATCCATCAAATTCCAGTATTAAACGAATGTCGAATCCGTTTATTTTTTTCACCGCTTATCAAAGTCACTTGAAAATAAAATAAAAATGCCGAAATAGCTTATAAAATGAAAAGGGGAAAAAGTGACAATTGTTAAAATGTCCTCTTGTCGATACAACACATGAAAGTCTTTTTTTTCTTTCTTTCCTAAACTTGCAACAACTCCTCGTGTATTCAATATTATCTTTCACCGTTCGTTCTCGGTCTAAACTGTCCAACAAAATAACAAATCTCGACCCTCGTGCTTTAGAATTCGTCCCTTTCAACAGTTACCAATTGTGTAGATATGCAAATTAATGACATACTTGCTAGCTTAAATACTTCATTATCTATTGGAGATAATTGTGCATTATATGGTCTCAACTGAAGAACAATAACACCTTGAAGATTTTTAGGCAAAAATAATTCTATAAAAAATGAGATGGAACATTATCTATGAGAACCACCATTTCATTTAAATTCACCGTCTTAGCCAAATGTTTAAGTGATCGTAAACTCCATTGGATGAAGCCGTCTTTTTTATGCAGCCTCCACGTATTTCATAATAGGCAACACCTTAACAATCTTATGCAATGCAATACACCACAATATACATTTGGTTCATTAGAATTGGGTGGGAGCATTCTGCATCTTTGACCACGTATAGATCTACCTGCCAGTCTTCTATAAAACATATGTAAATGACTTTCATCTCGATAGTAAATATTATCTATATAGTGTAGTACGGTTCAATGAAAAAAAAGTATTACGCTCATATTTTTTATTTTCTTAATAATCATTGCATGTAGATTTTTTAAAATAATTTCCTATTCTGTTTGCATACGCCTACTGTTTAAAATAAACAATTATTTTTAAAAACATGCTCGCCTTATTATTAAAAAACATGAGTGTTCTGCGTATGATCTGTTTCTTTGTTTTTTTTTTTATTTTTGTCGACCTGCACATGGTTCGTCTGTGTAAATTTATTTAAAGTTTTGAAGAAGTAGAAAAAGAAAACTAATCAAGATGCGGCTCAATCCTTTGATACTTTGTTTCTTTTCTTAAAAGCATAAAAAGGGAATTGAAAACGTCTAAAAAAATCGGTGCAGACAGTTTTCTTTCTAACACGCGTAATATACAAAGGTTAAAACGGTGTTTTTTGTTTTCTATTCTCAGCTTTTTTAAGTTGACATGAAAGCGTCGCTCCGTGTTAGATAATGCGTGATTATGTAAATTCTATAGTTTTCTAAAAAGATGTTTGGAATACGAAGCCATGCATGCACGCAGATGAACAGAGACACATGCGCACGTGCTGCACATAGGTAGACACACACATGCAATCCATCACACGTGCACACACAGCACGTATCCACACACACAGACACACACACACACACACACACACACACACACACACACACATATATATATATATATATATTTATATATGCAATCACCCTCACGTTGTACAGAGGCTGTGCATACACGAATGCAGCCAATGGCACACTAACCATACAGGCAATCAGCATCACATACGCATAATCAAAAAAGCATTGTCAAACAAACACTAAATCATGCATCAGATCGACATGCACACGTATCTGCTCAAATAGTTACACTGGTTCGCTTGTGCGCAAATATTGCATATAAGAACACATAGCACGTCAATAAATAAATCGCAGATAGATATTGCCGCAAATAAAGTATCCATATAGTTTTTACAAGGTACTACCCTTCAAATTACGGCACAATCACGTTGACACGTCGGTTCTCGCCAGATAACCGAAGTTAAGCAACATTGAGCCAGTACCAGACGGCTGGCTATCTGAGGCGAGGCGCTGTATGTACTGCAAGGTAAAATACTAGGTTGAGAAACTGTCACGGTCTATTCTTCTCTCAAGGGTAGATAGGACTCTCTTAAACCGTCGTAGGCACCCCATCTAGTGATGGCGTTTTTGATATGCTGTTCGTCTGGATAAAACTTTCCCCCATCACTTCCAATATTTTATGCCATCTTTCAGAGTTCAAATCTCACAATAATACCTTGTTATTTTTTTCCGTGATGCTTATCCAGATTGCAACCCAATCTTAGGAAACTTCCGATCAGCATCTTTCATGAGGTTTCGTAAGCATGGAAGATCCTGAAGCGAATACTACTGGACGATTAATTCAAAACGCCGTTCTACCTTCTGTTAAGAATACTTTTCTATTTAGAAAGAAATTCTTACCATGGAGAAAGAGGGGATTTTACATTGACATAGCGTGTTAAAAATATTTTCCGGCTGTAAAATATTTTTGAATGCAATAAATTTCACGTTTTCATTTAAACTTTTCGTCTAATGACAGCTGCTTGGATACTTGCTTCGATATATTTCTGCTGCTTACGTATCATGCCAAAAGATGCTGACGTGAAGTTTCCGGAGATTGGATAGTAAACTGGGAAAATACTGTTTTGGATTTTTGTTATGTTTCCGATGTTTCCTAATCAATATCGATCATCTTCATAAAACTGAATGTAGCATTTTTTTATTGTTTTAATTAAGTTCTTATGATAAAAAAGAAAATTTTAACTAACGTGCATGCGGTAGAAAAATAGTTGAACTAACGCGCATAACGTTTGAGAAGATCGGCGTTGACGTGTACGCGACTTGTTAAGAATACAGCAGATATGTATTAATGATCCTTAGACGGCGTCACTAATTCTTTTCTTTAGAATTATTCAAGATTACTTCTAGTTTCAATCAAGCCAATATAAAAGATCATTTCCGAGCATAATTGTCAGCTATGTCTTCTCGATCTCATCCACGGTTAAATCATATTCGTTCTGCGTTAATAACTAGACGCCTTTTAAAATTCTTATAAATAGTAACCTTGACGATTTTTTAAACATTTTCTTATCAGTTCGTTCAAACTGTGGATAGAGCATCCTACCAGTGGCCAGACATGCACCCGCTATATCCTATATTCCAACTGAGATATCTGTGCAATTGTAGAAGACACACTGTGCAGTATATTTTACACATTTTAAATTCGTCACGAAAGACAACCCCTATTTGAAGAAAGATTATAATCATTTTATGTTTAAATTAAATGTAATTTTAAGCCATCACTTAAAAAGTTAAGAAATGTACATTGGGTCTCATACACTGGGACATACAAAGTAAAATATGTACGTTCAGAGATATAAGTATTATGTCAAATTTGTGAATGAGAGACGCTCACATGAATCCCCCTTCTATTTTGGATACAGTTGAAATGTGTTTCTTTTCGACTTCATTATTTTCTATTTTAATTCATGACCTTCCTCTCAGAAACTGCATTTTAAAAATATTGGATTCCTTTCTGAAATGATGCGTAATATAAACTCCTATAGAAAGAAAACACCAAAAAACACCAATTTAACTCAACTTTTAAAAAGTAGGAAGCATATAAAGATTTGCAGTCTTTACTTTTATTCGTTATGATTTTGGGAAGTTGATTGTTCATATATATATATATATATATATATATATATATATATATATATATATATATATATATATATATATATATGTATATATATATATTGTTCATATGTATATATATATATATTGTTCATATATATATATATATACATATATATACATATATATATATATATATATATATATATATATATATATATATATATATATATATATGATTAGTTATTTTTGGAAAAGAAATCCAGCAGAGAGGATCAATTAGAAGGAAAATCCGAAAAGTAAGAGCGTATTTATATTTTTTATTTTGTGTACAGAAAGTTGTTAGATGGGATGAGTAATTGGTACCGTCGGTTTCAAACCCGATAATGAGGACCGTTTTAGATATCCATATCAAGCTCTTTTCAGCCAATACTCATCTTATAGATGAGTATTGGCTGAAGAGAGCTCATCTCTGTGATGAGTATTGGCTGAAGATAGCTTGATATGGATATCTAAAACGGTCCTCATTATCGGGCTTGAAACCGACGGTACCAATGACTTATATCATCTAACAACTTTCTGTACATAAAATACAATATATATATATATATATATATATATATATATATATATATATATATATATTAGCAAAAGTACCCGTTGTTGACTGGGTTCAAAAAAAGCCTACAGAAAATGGACTCTGATTTATGAAAGTATGATAGGTTATGAAAAGGAAGGGTTGTAAATTTGGGTTGAATTTGGGGGTATCAAAGCCAAAGCAAAATATGATGAAAGTAAAAATAAAATAGATAAACCCCATAATTTATTATACCATACCTGTTCACACTGAAACACTTATCACAATATTCTGTGGATATATATTAAAAAACCTTCTTAAATTTTGTGAGATATTTCCATTCTATGGAGGTCAGGTGCGAACGAACGCCTCATAATTTTATTACACCATATTTCTTCAAACTGAAAGATAATTATCAAAGTATACTTACGCAGATAGATATGAAAAGTCTTTATTAAAGTTTGTGCATATTTCCATTCTATTGAGGCCAATCGCGAACGCAGACCCCACAATTTTATTATACCATCCCTATTCAAGTTAAAACATACTTATCAAAGTATTCTTGTGTACATCTATATCAAAAACACTTGTAAACGTTTTATTTTAATTTTGAATTTTTTTATTTCCATAGTTTGTCGACCAGGCGCGAACGCAGACCTCACAATTTTAATGAACCACCGTTCTGCCAGATCAAACATACCCATTTATGTGTCTCGATACATCTTTTATCATTATATGTAATCAGTTTTTTTAAAATGGTCAACCATATAGGAGCCTATTCGTGACCAGACACACACACACACACATATACACACACACATAGACACACATACACACACAGACATTCAGCTTTATATTATATATATATATATACATATACATGTATATATATATACATGTATATATGTATACACTCTCCAGTTAGCTAGACATCTGCTAAGCAAATTAGCTTTTATGATAAAGCCTATAGGGTAAAGCAATAATCGAGCTCTCTGGTACTTTACAATGTTTGCATTAAGGTTTTGCTTGCGGTCAACATGTGTCTCATGAAAGCATAGGATGGCTGACTGTGAGATCGAAAGTCGAGTTTCGATCCCAGCTTAAGGTACTTGTTCGTTTACACGCACGTAAAGCTGTATCGGAGCAGTCTCTCTGTGGGTTACATATTTACTTTTAAAAATAAACAGGTTATATATATATATATATATATATATATATATATATATATATATATATATATATATATATATATATATATATATATATAAGAGTAGGTAGTGGTTTGCTTGAAGCATTGTTGGTAAAGGAATATATGGAAGTTTTAAAAGCCAAAAGCAATGCGAAGAAAGATCGGAATCATGAAAGTAAAGAAAAGAAAAACAAACAAAAGTAGACGGGTATGATTGAGTAGAGAAATGTCTAGCTGTTTATTCGTCTATCAATCCTCACCTCATTGTATAATTATTTTATAATCAAGTTGCTGGTATGTCCGGTGTATGTAAAGTCCGTGGGTGGTATGGAACTTTGATTAATTTCGGGAGAAAGGGACCTCCTTTTCCAAAATAGAAAACAAAAGTAAATTCAAGATGGCGGAAGAGAATGTAACAGAACAGCAGAAAAAGGTCAGGGTTGCAGAAAGGTGTGGATAGCTTAGCCGTATGGAATTCGGGGTAATTTTATTTTATTTATTTATTTATCTATTTTTTTATTTCTGTTGTAAGCATTGGTTATATACATATTATTTTTATTTTATTTTATGTAATATTGTATCATTTATTATTATTATTATTATTATTATTATTATTATTTCTATTGTTATTAGTATTATTATTATTGTTATTGTTATTATTATTATTATTACTATGCGGACAAGGGTTTTCATTCTTTACAATAATAGTATCGCAGTGGAGATTCACGTGGCCTATTATGCGAGGGGGGAGAAGATAACAGTGTTAAACCTTATTTTCTCTCTTTTTATAATATTATTATTATTATTATTATTATTATTATTATTATTATTATTATTATTATTATTATTGTTTATAGTTTTTTTTTAATTTTGTATGTACCTGTATTTGTGTGTGAGGAAGGTCATTCGGGATTATTTTCTATGTATTGTTTTTTTTACTTGTTTTATTTTGTAGCTATAATATTCTGTCTTTGTTTACGTATATAGGTACTTATTTATATAGGTCCTTATTTATATTTTTTTTGTAAATATGCAGTACCGGGTAAATTACAGTTTAATTCTGCTTAACTTTACTTTATTACTTGTATTATTTCTTTTATTTTTTATCTTTCTAAGGTTTAGTAAATATATACATATTATATGCACCTACTACACATGCACAGAGGTCCGTAAATAAATACACATACACACATAAATACACATATATCATACGTACATACCATATACGTAGCGTAAGAGAGATAACTCTGTCGAACTTAATTTTTTACTTTCTTTTTATTTATTTTTTCCTCCTCTTTAGAAAGTTTTATTAACTTGCTATTAATATGTTTTATTTTCCTGACCTGCATATATTTTATATATATATATATATATATATATATATATATATATATATATATATATATATATATATATATATATATATATATATCCTTAGTGGTTAAAATATTATTTGTCAGTTTATATATGGGTATTTACTTTATTTTCCGTGTTTCTATTTTTATTTTTTTCATGTTTGTTACATGCTAATTTTTTTTCTAGGATTACATATACTTTAAATTTATATATATATATATATATATATATATATATATATATATATTATTTTTTATATGTTGTATCTTGCTGTTGCTATGGATACTCTTATTATCTATTAATTCTATATGCTTCAATTTATATATATATGTATTTTTTTAATATTCATATTTTTATGAAAATTTGTATATTGTCGTTGTTCTGGTTCGCTTGGAATGAGGGGGTCAAAGGATAAATGGAGAGCTCAGATCTAGGCTGTTATTCAAGGAACGTTTGTGTTTCGAGATAAGGAGTACTTCAGCAATTCTAAGGTTTCCAACGTTTCTGACTGAGGCAAGGATATAGACGCGAATATTACGTCGTGTGCTGTTGCATGAGATAATATGTGAGTGAAATGAGGAGATGCTGGTGTTTATATGTTCTTTAATGCGTTGATGTAGTGGTCTAGTGGTACTCCCTATGTAGGATTTGTTGCATTTAGTGCATTGCAGGTCATAGACCATGTGTGTGCGCAAACATATGCCTGTGTCTTTGATGGCCCAGTTAGGTAGGGAACAAGCGTCGGGTGTAATGTGGTGGGTGTTTCCGGGTTAGGGTCTGTCTTAAGGTGGTGCCGGTGTGGATAAGTTGTATGTCTAGCATCTCGTGGCTCTACGGATAGGAGAGGGGATTCTATCATTGAAGAAGGGGAGCTTGAAGAAACAGGTATTTGAGAGAATTTGGCGTTGGCGTTTTTATTCTTTTTTTGAGTGAGGATAAGGTAGAATTGTGATAGCCATTTATGGAGAGTGTAGGAAGTTGTTAGAATTTTGTCGGGTGTGTTAGCGCACTTGTTGCGTATGCGTAAAATCTCTGCGTGTGCATAGCTCAGTTTGTCTTTGAGGGGTAAGGCGGGTTTAAGTGTATAAACAAACGTCTGCTAGCAGGTTTTCTGTAGAATTTTGTGTATATAGAGCCGTTTTCGTTGATGTTAAGTTTGAAATCAAGGAGCGAGACAGAGAGCCAGAGTTGAACTGTAGGTGGGGGTCAGCATAGTTAAATATGTTGAAGAATTTGATGGCTTCTTCACGGGAGCATGTGAGTATGAGGATGTCATCTATATATCTCGTGAAGAGAACGTAAGAGTTGCAAGTGCTGAGTGCTTGTCTTTCGAGTCTATCCATATAAGCAATAGCTAGGAGACCGGAGAGGCTAGAGCCCATGGGTAGGCCAGACACTTGTTTATAGGTGTGGTTAAGAAATGTGAAATATGTGTTGTCAACAATCACTCGGAGGAGTTGGTGGATGTCGGCAGGGTTATTCCGAAACAGTGTAAGTTATTGAAGGATATGAGATCAGTCATGAGGTTGATGGCAGGGTGTGCCGGGATGGAAGTGTACAGGGAGACAACGTCCAGGCTGAAGGAATATGTTAAGCCTCAATTGTTGGGGAGGTGACCTGTAAAGCCTGTCAATGACTTGGTCAGAGCTGTTGACATGGGCTGGGAAGGTAGAGAGTAGTCTAGAGAGGAGCCACGAGATCTTATAGAGGGGGCTGTTGACGCTGGAAGCTATGGGTCTGATTTGTGTGTGGAGGTTATTTTTGTGAGTTTTTATGAGGTGGTAAAAGGTGGGGAGTTTGCTGTTTTTGGTAGTAAAGTTAAGTCTATATTGTTTTGGGATATTTCTGTGGAGCAAATATGTGACCTGTTCTATTGATAGTGTTCTCTATTTGGGTGGCAGTGATATTGTTGGCTGGGGTGTAGAGGTTGGTGTTGCTAAGGTGGTCTTGGGCGAGAGAGTCATAAGAGTCTTGGAAGATGACACAAAGTTCTTTACCTTTATCAGAGGGCAGGTAGATGAGATTTTTGTCTTTGAGGCGCTCCAGAGTCAGGTGTTGGGTTGTTGTACAAGTTGGGTATGATGCGCGGCTGTTCATGTGTAAGTATGGCGAAAATCTTGTGTTTAAGTCTTGTAAGTTTCATGTCAAGGGGGTGGTTATTAGGGGGTGGGTGTAAAGGGTGATCAAGTTGAAATACAGGAAATGAGGTGTTAGAATTATCCGGATGGTTGTGGCTGGTGTCATTGGAGGAGGCATTTAAGATGATATGCGGTTCTACAAAACTGGGTTTCTATGTTTAGTCTTACTTTGTCCGTAATTTTCTGTGTGGTGATGAATTTGGGACCGAGGGACAGAAGGTGTTTCTCCGTTGTCGAGAGGGTATCAGTAAGGTCAGTGACGAGGGGTTGGTGTGTAGATGGGTTGTCTGAGTTTGGTTCTTGAGTGTTACCTTTGTGGCTGTTGGGATGTGGTTGCGATGATTTACGTTGTAGCCATGTGAATATATATATATATATATATATATATATATATATATATATATATATATATATATATATATATGCTAGCATTTCAGCCTGGTTTTGCTTGGGCCCTATATATGGTTCATAATTTTATGTGCACACACACATACACACACGCACACACACACACACACGCACACACACACACACATATATATATATATATTAAAAAGTTTTACTCATGGCCAGGTAATCTGCATCAAGAATTTTAACTATTTAGACCCAACATTAGCGGAGGAGTGTAGTAGAATCTATAAAGCTCAACTGTTTCAACTTTGACCTCTTGGCAGACAAATTTCGCCCCCAAACCGATTAAAATGCTTGCCGCGTGTCTTCATACCCCTTATGTAAACTTTCAAATGCTTCGATCCAAAATTGTCTGAAATAGTATGCTAGAGACGGCAAAGGAAAACCCTTTTGAATTTTGACCATGTTGAAAGCAAAACTTTCGGCCAAAAGCCGATGAAAAAGCTTGCCTTATATCTGAATACACTTTCTGTAAAATTTCAAATATTTAAACCAACAATTTACTGAATAATTTAGTAGAGACCGCAGAGATCAATTTTTTTTAATTTGACTCCAATTCTAACCTCTTACCATTTATTGTTGTGGGTTCAAATTAAATTTAAAATGTTGAGCCACGTCCAAAGAACCTACATCTAAAATTTCAAGTGTTTAGACCCCAAATTGGCAGAGGAGTATGGCCAAATCGTTGGACTTTAACCTTTTGACAGCCAAATGTCTGTCCGAAAACCGATTAAAAAGATTTTGCTTCAAATCTCAATACCCCTTATGTCAAATCTCGCTTCTGTAGACTGAAAATTGACAGAGTAGTCTGGTAGGATATATATACATATACACACAGACAATTTTACTTTCGCCAAATCTTGGTGCCCCACTCCAGGTCTACCAGCCGCCACCTGACTGCACCAGAAGATCACCACATTCTTAAGCACATTTAGGTACACTTTGGATTGACTTTTAAGCCGACTTCAAAGATGTGAGGTGACATGATGTGGCTCCCATTAAAACCACTCCTAAGACCATAACTGTAGCCGACAACTTTGTTTTCATCACTCTGGGCACGTTCCTGTGAACCTTGGTAATCCAACGATGCATTTTGAGGATGCTGGTAATAGTCCCGTCCAATAACTTTGATCGATAGAGAGCATGAGTTGTACAGCAGCCCTGTCTGATCTTGCTCGGTGAACATTATGTCGCTTTCAGACATGGTAAAAGACTCTTTTCGCTTTTGGAATGTGTACACAACTGGTCAACTAGCTTAGTCTGCAATAAAAAAAGGAAACCGAATTTATCAAACGGAAATAGAACAATGTCGTCTTCTCTATTGCGACAGTTTTATCGTTCACTCTGTGACGTGTCTGTGTATCTGTGTGTCTGTCTGTGTATGTACATTTACCTACGCAATAACTTTAAAAATTTTAAGTCTACAGACTCGAAATTTGATATACAGGGTATTCAGATTTGGAAAAATTTACGTGATCGGTTTTCGGCCAGAAATTTGGCTGTTAAGGGATCAAAGTTTGACGATTTGACCTTTGAGAACTCTACCAAACTCCTCCACCAGATATAGGTTCCTTGGACATGGATCTAACTTAATAACTTGATTGAGCCCCAAATAATAAATGTTAAGGGGGTCATAATAGGGGTCAAAGTTTTAAAAAATTGACCGCTTTTTTATGTTCAACATACACCTCCAAACACCCGGGAAATGCTAGTATATATATATATATATATATATATATATATATATATATAAATTCAAATATATGGAACAAATGTATGGAACAAATGTATGGAACAAAAAAAAACAGCAAAAGTACTCAAGAGGTATTTAGATTTTTTATGATTAAATCTGTATTGATATTGCATAAAACTTATATAGATTGTAAAATACTATTTTTATTGTAGAAATATAGATTAATCCGCTTAGGGTTATTCTGGTATTGATTTAATTTCACACACACACACACACATACACACACATCTTCTATATAATAAATTGACAGCAGAAATCCCTCTCTGTACCAAAGTATCGTAGGTTTGCAATACCAGATGCCACATACAAATTTAATACATCTAGCCTATTAATCACTATTATATGTAGCTTTCGACCACCATTACAGACATATTCAGCCGTGATATTAAAATGTCTCTTTTCACCCGACAGCAATCACCATCACAATCGCAACGTCTTAAGAGGAAGAAGTTCCTACTTTTCTCTTTAGATATTTAGTTCTACGACTATTACCAGTTGTCACCGGGTCAAATTCTACATTTTTCAATTATAGTGTAATTGCACCTTCGTAACTGGCTAAGGCAAACATAGACATAACATATCCTTTCCGATTTCAAATTACTAAATGATAACGGCTGCCTGCCAATGCTCCACCCTTTTCTAATTGGCTGAGACGGTACATTCTTATAGTCCAGAATAAGACTAATTACTAGAACACATCGAAAAGTTTACAAAAATAGCGTCGCTCTGCATATGAGGCACTAGCGCTAAAAAAAAAAAGAAATACAAACATTTTAACCCCTCATAAACAGATACAAAAATACTAACATTAATTACTTGAACGAACGTGCACAAGTACACAACGTTATATACATACCGTATTTTAGATATTTGTTTCAACGTCCGGAAGACTCACAAAGATGTGCACACAGCACTCACACCCCAAAAATTTTAAACTTGCCCTAAGAACATGTTTTCCAAGTTTTAAATATGTACGACTAAAGAATATGTACGATCAATGTACGAGTCATTGCTGCTACTGCTGCTGCTGCTGCTGCTGCTGCTGCTGCTGATGATGATGATGATGATGATGATGATGATGATGATGATGATGATGATGATGATGATGATTAAAGCACATTCGACACATACGGTCGATAGGATCCGTCAGCGTGAAATATCGTAAAACAAAACAATAAAACAAATTTACTGAGAAGTTTCGATAGGTTATTTTTGGCAACTATGTTTTTAAGTCCATACCTAGACAGATATTTAGTACAGAAAACTTCCGATTTTTATTAAACATTCCCTTTTGCACGAGCGATCTACTAAGTCCGTTGACGTAAAAAAGTGTTGTTATTAAAATAAACAATAACACTTTAGTTACCGTCGTAATTATTTTGGGCAAATTCTTAAAGACTGAAACTTTTAATTTCAATCCAGTGTGCCACTTTTTTAAAAAAATCTTTTTAGCTTTGTAATAAATAAATAAATCACAGTCACAATTTTCAGCCGATATATTTTTTTCTTTTGAAAATAAAATTTTATAATTGACCTTTGTGTAAAATTGAATTTTGTATCTCAATAACAAGATAACACAGGAAATCTTCGTAAAAAGTAGAAGCCGTTAAATGTCTTTATCCAAATTAAACAAGTTTTTTATTTATATATATTTTTTAAATTGGGGGAATTTTTTCTTTAAATACGTCAGTGTTTGTGTGTGTGCGCGTATTTGTGAGTGTGTATTTATTTTTCCTTCAAGTTTATTAATTTCGAGAGTTTATTTTTAAGTTTTTCCCAAAATAAAACTCGATTTCGTATAATTTTAATAATTAAATAGTGTCAAACATCAATAATAATAATAATAATAATAAAAATAATAATAATAATAATAATAATAATAATAATAGTTAATTACTAGCAGAGCACAGAGTTAGATACAAGGTCCGTTTTAGACGTGAGGAAAATCCAGTTTTCCCAGAATTGGCACACTAGATTGGGAAAAATAAACCTTTTTACGTTTGGTCACCTCCACAATTTTCTTTCGATTGACGACTTTTAAAGGTTTTTTCGACTATGCTGATTAAGAAAATCACATTCTAATTTTTCGGAAACAAGTACTTTTAGAAATTACTGGTTGCCAGGTTTGTACGCACGCGCGATAAACAAATCTTCTTCTATCCTACCGAGACTGTTACCCCACTTTTTTTTAGCATTTGCGGGCGGATATGCTGACAACGAGTATCACGGTTAAATTTGAGGAACTTATCCCCCCCCACAAAAAAGGCGGTTGTCTAACCCGGCAGCTGTTCTTTACATGAGGATGGACAATTTTTCGTAATTGTATTAGTGCATACTAATTGACGTATTCCCTTTATTGCTTTTTTAAAAATTCAAACAGTACCTGCAGTGGTAACAGATGATTACATTTCAGACACGGTCGCTAGTGTCCGCAGTTGTTCAGGGACGGCAGTGTCCACCACCACGAACACCACCAATAACCGTAGTTTACTTTTTAGCAAGGGGGCAGGCTCCCACCGGGCAACGCCGATTTACGGGTCCCGCTAGTATATATATATATATATATATATATATATATATATATATATATATATATATATATATATATATATATATATAACGAGCGTGTAGTGGAAGAGTGAGAAAAAGAGACGGAAAAGACAGGGCAAGAAGGAGAAAGAGGGGAACAGTGATAGACAACATGGAGAAAGCGCGACGAAAACGAAAGTTTGAGAACGCATTGTTGTTTAACCTCCCTGACCTCCCATTTGCACCTCCTGAGGAACAGAAGTCAGTCATTAGTGTTATTCCCTTGGGTAAGCACGAATGGCGACTGACGCAGTGACCCTTTCTTTAATATGGTCTGCAAAAAGATGGATGTTTTTCAAATGAGAGACTTTTGCTAATGTCATTGCGCGCGTCGCATACACGGCTATTACCACGCCAAATTTAGAAGCCATTAAGGTTCATTTCTATTCACACTTTTTCAAAATTATTTTTGCCGTTAACGTCAAGTGTTTAAACTTGCTTTACTCTCATGGTAAGAAACATTCTTTAGAT